>NC_060182.1:85313551-85318516 GCF_021184085.1 Oncorhynchus gorbuscha
TAGGGTGCCATTTGGGACGTTCTCTCTGTGAATGAGAGCGGGGGACTCTGTCTCGCCCGGAGAGCACCTTGAAAAGGCAGGTAATTAAAGAGTGCTGGTGTGCAAATGACAAACTCCCGTTATGACACACAGACACGGCTAGAAAAATTTTTTTTTGCTGAGAAGACATGTATTGCTAGCTCAACTGGCTCCTTGTAGGTTTGGATTCATTCAGTTGTCTCTGCTCTGGTCCTAAAGGATTATTTATATGTAAAAAAAACTGTATTTATGATTTTTTGGGGATGTAGTTTACTGTCATTCTTGGAGAATGTGTCAGGGGTCTGGTGACTGACATTTTGCACAACAAAGGTCAAACCGATTGGTTCCGTTCCAGACCGACTACATTACAGACTTGCATTGCATCAACCAATGGTTGTGCACAAAGCCATCGTCTACGCTGTTGGGCATCAGATTGGTATATTATATTACATTGTGAGAGCTGGCATGCGTCTGAAATGCAGTCAGTTTGAATGCGACCGCTATGTACTGACTGAACAAGATGGGAGAATTGTGGATGTGGTTTTATATGGTGCTTGACCATGGTGTCTAATACCAATGGTGTGAGATCAATTATTGTATGTAGTATATCCCACAACCTCAATGTAATATGAAAATACAAGTTCTAAGGCTTCTGTATATATATATTTTTTGTTTATGTCTAATTCTCATCATCACCCTTCCTAGATCCTCAGTAAGAACATTACAGAAGAGTGATAGCAGTTAGAGGAGGTTGGTTTCTACTTCATCCCATCAGGTCACACAAAAATAATCCAGTACCATTATCGCTTCCTCAGCAGAACCGGATCGTTGTAAATACTTCAGTAAAGACAGGGTTTTGGTTGTGGTCAGCCCTGACGTTCACCCACCGTGTGTTTCTGAAGCATGCTGTCAATAAAATGTGGTCCGCCCACCAAAACCATCTCTTTGGACATTGATTGATGCAGGTGGCTTTATTGCCATGGAAATAAGTATTTTTTGTCCAGTAAATGCTTTATAAACAGACAATACACATTGTCTTTCAAAGCATTTACTGCTGACCTTCAGGTGTTCAGTGTATTGTAAAGAGAACCTGTGCAAATGGCAGGCCTTTCTGAAACAAAATGATGTTGAACCAACGTGAAATAGACTTTGAATTGATGTCTGTGCCCTGTGTGGTCTTACTGGTTTTGGGTGTCAGTGCTCTTTATAATTAGTTATTGAATATAGTATTCTATAGGTGTCTGGTCTCAAGCAGTAGAAATTGTTAGGTGTCAATACCAGTACTGGTGTGTGTACTGCCCAATTAAGAACTGGTTCCAGGTCAAGCTAAATGATTGTGTGTCTTAGAACTTAGCACTGCTGTCACGAGCCTGCCTGTCACTCTGTACCTTTTGGTGATGACCTTTTGCCTGTCCATCTATTCTCTTGCCTATTCCCTTTGGATTTACAACATCTTAAACTCCAACCATCTACCTCCTGTGTCTGCATTTGGGTCTGGCTTCTGTATCATGATAAGCACTAGCTATAAGGAGTCAAGAATGACAGGTAATGTGAAGTTCAGGAAGTGGATGCATTTCAATAATCTCTGGAGAATCAAAGTATGTGAGAAATAGATGTCAAAACTCATTCTTCTCCGACATATTGATCAGTTAAACTGGTTGACTGAAAATGTAGTCCTGGGAACAAGAGCACTATTACATAAGGAGCTTACAGTGGTTTGGACCATGTTAGATTGCAAGTAGATAACTAATAATAGTTTGACCATTTTCATTTACCAAACGCTTCAAATTACGAGATGAGCCCCGACTAGCTCCATGTGTAGACCTGAGTGTACTGCACGCACCACTGGGAAAACACTCTGACCACAAGAAAATGTGTTATTACAAAAGTCTCCTTGATAGTTGCCAGCAAAAGCTAACGGGAAGAGAGGCAAAGGGACGGCCGGAGCGATATCTTCTAGCAAGAGACAGAGAGAGGAATAGAGAGAGAGAAAGAGAAACATGTCCACCAAAATAATACCAAAATATACGCTTGCTTTATTGACTTCCAAAAAGCATTTGATTCTATTCGGCATACAGGACTGTTCTACAAAGTTATTGAAATTGGTGCATTAAAATTGGCAAGAAAATAACAGAATTCTTTAACCAGGGCCAGGGCATTCGCCAGGGTTGCAATCTGAGCCCTGCATTCTTCAATATTTACATCAACGAATTGGCCACTATTCTAGACACATCTTCAGCCTCTGGTGTTAGTCTCTACAATTCAGAAGTTAAAAGCCTATTCATCGCAGATGACCTAAGCCTGCTGTCACCCACAGCACATGGCCTACAGCAGAGCCTGGACCTGCTAGAGCGGTACTGCCAGACCTGGGCCCTGGAAGTAAACCCCAAAAATACTAAAATAATGATTTTCCAGAGAAGATCCAGATCTCAGGGAATTAGACCAAAGTTCTCAATTGGTAAAAAATATATAGAGTACTGCACAAACTACAATGATTTAGGATTAAAAATAAGCTCAACTGGACACCTTAATGAGGCAGTGAATGAACTGAGAGAGAAAGCACCCAGGGCATTCTACGCCATTAAAAAACAAATTCAAATTGAAATACCTATTAAAATGTGGCTAAAACTAATTGAATATGTCATTGAACCAAAAACTACAAACAATGCATGCAGGGCAGAATTAGGCCAATATCCACTAATAATAAAAACTCATAAAAGAGCAGTTATGTTTTGGAAACATCTAAAATACAGTGACCCCCTCTCATACCATCACCATGCCCTACAATGACAAGAGCTGAGCAAAGAAAAGAGTCCCCTCATCCAGCTGGTCCTGGAGCTGATTTCACAAACATGTTCTATTAACACACTGAAGCCTCAGGACCAGAACATCCAATCAATCAGAATAAAACAAATTACAACACAATCAAAACAAAACTACATTGCTTGTTGGGAAACACAAGCACAAAGCAAAATGCAGTGCTATCTGGCACTAAATCGAAAGTACACCATGGCAAACTATTGGACCATGGTTACTGACAAAACCTTAGAAAAACATTGACAAAGTACAGGCTCAGTGAGCACAGCCTTGCCATTGAGAAGCATAGACACAGGAAAATCTGGCTCCCTGTACAGGAAAGGCTGTGCAACCACTGCACAACAGTAGAACCTGAGACAGAGCTGCATTTCCTGAAAAAATGTCAAAAATATAAAACAATTAGAGAGTGTCATTTCCCCAAATTTGAAACCCTTATTCAAGGTTTCAAAGACCTTTCTGGTGAGAGTAGGCTACCCATCCTGTTGGGGGAGGACGCAGAGAGCTGTGGGTTGGCAGTGCACTACTTCGCTGCCTGCCATAAGGTGAGGGACAGTGTCTGACAGACCAATCAATTTGCACATGTCCTCTACTGTATGCTTATTGTTATTGTTCAATGTATGGTTATTTTGACCCTTGGTTATTGTTGTTACTGTTGTCCTGTTGACAATTTTGATTCTTATTATTTTCATATTGTAAATATCCAAAGTAAGCTTTGGCAATATGTACATTGTTACGTCATGCCAATAAAGCAAATTGAATTGAATTGAAGTGAAACAGACATAGAGTGAGAGAGAGAAAGAGAGACCAACAGAAAGACAGACAGAGAGCAGTGTGATACAGAGGAATATGATAGAGAGAGAGAGAGAGAGAGAGAGAGAGAGAGAGAGAGAGAGAGAGAGAGAGAGAGAGAGAGAGAGAGAGAGAGAGAGAGAGAGAGAGAGAGAGGGAGAGATGGAGGGAGATAGAAAGAGAAAGAGAAAGAAAGAGAAAGAGAAAGACACTGACAGATAGAAAGAGAAGGAGAGAGAGAGAGAGAAAGAGAAAGAGAGGGAAGGGAGAAAGACACTGAGAGATAGAAAAGAGGGAGGGAGAGAGAAAGACACAGAGATAGGGAGGGAGAGAGAGAGAAAGACACAGAGATAGAAAGAGATGGAGGGAGAGAGAGACACTGAGAGATAGAAAGAGAGGGAGGGGAGAAAGAGAGAGAGAAAGACAGAGATAGAAAGAGAGGGAGGGAGAGAGAGACACTGCGAGATATAAAGAGAGGGAGGGGAGAAAGAGAGAGAGAAAGACACAGAGATAGAAAGAGAGGGAGGGAGAGAGAGAGAAAAACACAGAGAGATAGTAAGAGAGGGAGAGAGAGAGAGAGAAAGACACTGAGCGATAGGAAGAGATGGAGGGAGAGAGAGAGAAAGACATGAAGAGATAGGAAAAGAGGGCGGGAGAGAGAGAGAAAGACACAGAGATAGAAAGAGAGGGAGAGGGAGAGAGAGGAAGACACAGAGATAGGAAGAGAGGGAGGGAAAGAGAGAGGCTGAAGCTAATCCACTAATAAGGCAACAGCTGCAGCCTGGAACCAGCGGCTGATATTAATACCTAATCAAGAGTTAATTAAAGCATGGTGAGTTAGCGTCTAATCCTCTGTGATGGGGGTGTGATACGGAAGGGACTCACTGAGAGGGTCCTGAGCGGAACTAGGCCTAACTGTGGCTCTAGCTACCTATAGATTGGTGAATGTAGTTATAAAAAAATGAGAAAAAAACAAGAAAGTAGAATATATTACATAGTAATAATATTTACCAATTAACAGATGCTTTAATCACATTCATTCTGTGTATACTTTTTTAAACCCAGGAATTGAACCCACCATCCTGGTAGAACCATGCTCTACCAACTGACCTACAGAGGACCAATGTATATTATTTTTTATATTATGTGATTATATTTAGCATTGATTATTGGGTAACGCTAGCTAGCTTTGTGGGCTGGTGTATTGAGTAGTGCTAGTTAGCTCTATAGTGGGATGAGGGATAGAGATTACTTCTTGGGTAGCGCTAGCTAGCTCTGGGCTGAGCTAGCATGGCTTCTTGGGTTACATTAGCTAGCTCTGAGGGCCAGAAGAAGAGCAAC
>NC_060182.1:85318616-85319899 GCF_021184085.1 Oncorhynchus gorbuscha
TGTAACTAACATATGATAGTCAGACTTGGCATCGTTCCACATTTTTTTGTAGACATGTGCTTTGGCTAATCATTTGAAATCTTCTTTCTGTCTACCATATCCGGCATTACCCAGCATTACCCTCACCTGGCACAGCAGTGGTACACTGATGTGTACTGAGTCTCATATATCTCTCTGGCATGATTGTTGTTGCTTTCCCAAAAGTTGGTGTGCCTATTTATAGCAGTGTAGGATGGTGGAGAGAATGTTGTAGCATTTATATCATTCTGATTGATACTTTTTATAGGTGGAGGTAATGAACTTAACTTGGGAAGAACATTAGCTATAGACTCCAATTGAAAGTAATGCTACATAGGAATTCTAACAAAGTTGCTAGTTACATTATTACTACACAGGTACAAGAGGATGTTCATGTAAAGTGTTACCCAAAGACCAAATGTATCTGCAATTTTAAACCTATTGTGACTATTGTCACACGAAACTTTAAGAATACCTTCCTAATATTGAGTGAATTTAACAGGTGATCAACAAGGGATCATAGCTTTCACCTGGATTCACCTGGTTAGTCTATGTCATGGAAAGAGCAGGTGTTCTTAATGGTTTGTACACTCAGTGTAAAAACATGACAGTAGATTACCATCTGATTTTACCGGTGTGAGGAATGTTCAACCATTTGAAAAGTTTTGGTGAAATAAATTCAGAGATCTTTTTTTCATATAGAAACATTTTGGGTGAACGATCTCTGTTCTACCCAGTCTGTATCATTGGAGGGATAGTGTTTCTCCTTTTCTATCTTGCTGAGGAAGTGCCATATTACCAGAGAGGTAAGAGGCAGCAGCAAGGCCTACAGTACACTAGCGTTTCATGTTGTCAGAGCGCACCTTCCCTCTTAATTGATAACCACTCGCATTTGATCTGAAGGCGTTCAAACACACAGTCTATCTTTGTACCTCCAATAAGAAAACCATCTGTTGTTGCTGAGCGATCGTTCATTACAATGTATTTCCTACTGCAGGAATATCTCACCAGCTGAATTCCTGGACACCATGGGTAAGGTAAAATGACTGTTGTAAAGAATGAGTTTGAGCTGGTAAAGTGTTAAACAATTAGATTGTTTCTGTCTATTTGGTTCATTTATGGGACTTTAAATAAGGGATTGTTAATACAGTTGAAGTCGGAAGTTTACATACACTTAGGTTGGAGTCATTAAACTAGTTTACATAAACTTAGGTTGGAGTCATTAAACTAGTTTACATACACTTAGGTTGGAGTCATTAAAACTA
>NC_060182.1:85319999-85325823 GCF_021184085.1 Oncorhynchus gorbuscha
CGCCATAAGAATATAAGTGAGGTCGGGCACTGATGTTGGGCGATTAGGCCTGGCTCGTAGTCGGTGTTACAATTCACCCAAAAGGTGTTCGATGGGGTTGAGACCAGTGCTCTGTGCAGGCCAGTCAAGTTCTTCCACATTGATCTCAACAAACCATTTCTGTATGGACCTCGTTTTGTGCACGGGGGGCTTTGTCATGCTCAAATGGGAAAGGGCCTTCCCAAACTGTTGCCACAAAGTTGGAAGCCAGTGTATAATCTAAGAATGTCATTGTATGCTGTAGCATTAAGATTTCCATTCACTTGAACAAGGGGCCTAGTCGAACCATGAAAAACAGCCTCAGACCTCCTCCACCAAACTTTACAGTTAGCACTATGCATCGGGGCAGGTAGCGTTCTCCTGGCATCGCCCAAACCCAGATTCATCCGTCGGACTGCCAGATGATGAAATGTGATTCATCACTCAAGAGAATGTGTTCCAAGCCCAGAATCCAATGGAAGATGACTTTACACCACTCCAGGCCACTTAGTATTGCACATGGTGGTCTTAGGCTTGCATGCGGTTGCTCAGCCATGGAAACCCATTTCATGAAACTGCCGATGAACAGTTATTGTGCTGATGTTGCTTTAGCGGCAGTTTGGTACTCGGTAAGACTATTGTAACGATGACAGATGATTTTATGCACTATGAGCTTCATCACTCAGTGGTTCCGTTCTGTGAGCTTGTGTGGCCTACCATTTTGTGACTGAGCCATTGTCGCCTAGATGTTTCCACTTCACAATTACAGAACATACAGTTGACTAGTGCAGCTCTAGAAGGGCAGAAATTTGACGAACTGACTTGTTGGAAAGGTGGCCTCCTATGACGATGCCACATTGAACATCACTGAGCTCTTCAGTAAGGCCATTTCTCCTGTCAATGTTTGTCTATGGAGATTGCATGGCTGTGTGCTCGGTTTCATACACCTGTCAGAAAAAGGTTGTGACTGTAATAGCAAAATCCACTAATTTGAAGGACGTATTTTTGTATATATAGTGTGTATCGCTGCTGATATATACACATATAGGATTTGTATTGTAATTTATTCCCACAGTTTTGGGGTGTTTTTTTTTTTTTTTTAAATGTATTTTAATGGTGAATATAACAGCAACAAAATACCAAGCCCTTTACTTAGAGTGAGTAAAAATAAAATACTTTAATTCCTGCAGACCTGTGGTTTTAATAGACATTAACTGGATTTAGTTTTGGCGAAAAAGCCCTGCTCACTCCATTTAAAAAGTGAAGCTTTATTCAAATGAATGGGCACGTACATTAACAGGTCCTTAATGCTGGTTTAGGGGTGGCAGGGATGCTGCTGTGATTAGATGTGACTGCATGATAATGGGGCGCTGCACGCAGTGACATCGCAGTTCATGCCGCACAAAGGTTATGGCCCAGGCAAATTCTTAATCAGCTTCAAAATGTCAGCGTGCTAACCTTGGGTCCAAATAAGGGCATATATCTGGGATTAGAATGCTGGCCATGTAGCTATGACTATGCTACTTGCTCAAGCAGAGGCCTTTCAGGGAGGAAACCGTTTTGGAGAGTCAAAACTGTGTCTGAAACTTAAAATTAGCAGTGGATGTTGAGCAGAAATGTACTTCTTGCGACGTGTAAATTAACAATTTTAATCAGAAAACTGAGCTGTGGGTGTTTTCAGTCCCTAACCCTATTCTTAACCTTAACCCTTAACCTTAATCCTAACATTAAAAGGTGAGGCAGTATGTGATGATGTGTATGGGTGATGTTCCGGTTCCGGTTGGAGCGAGTGGTCGCATCTGCACGTCGCTCCAACGGGTAGTATAACTTTTTCATTATATTTCATTATATCACAACGGTTTGATTTGTCTTATCTTAGCAATTTCTTCTCAGCTAGCTACATAGCCGTCTTTGTATCAAAGACAATTGCGTAATTATCGTATTTCGCCGTCCTAACGTAGTCTTCACTAGCCAGCTAGCTAACGTCCACTGATTAGCTGCACTGAGAAACTTTTACACTCAACTGAACGACTTGATTAGTTTAGTGTTAGCTACCTACATAGCTGTCTTTGCTGTCTTCGTATCATCGTATCATCGTATCCAAGATAATTGTGTTGTTTAGGTTTAGAGTGTGTAGTCTTAGAAGTGATTATCTTAATTTACCGAGGTTAGCTAACCAGCTGTTGTCGTCCTTAACGGGTGACTCTGCTAGCTAGCCAACAGCTGGCCAACGCTAGCCAACGTCTTCTGTATAGAACTCAACTACCCGGTCCTTTCGCATTCACAGGTTGTATCACATTTTCACTTCATTTCATTACAGTACAACGGTTTGATTTGTTTGATCGTAGCTAGCTACTGCTAGCTACATAGCCCGTCTTTTATCAAAGATAATTGTGTAGTCTAGAGCGATTTTCTAGGTTCGCTAGCCATCTATTGTCGTTCTTTAACGCAACGTAACGTAAACAACACTGCTAGCTAGCCTGCTAGCCCCCCGAATAGCAACACTGCAGAAACTATTACACTCAACGGAATGACTTGATTAGTGTAGTGTCAACAACGCACCCACTGCCAGCTGGCCCTACTTCAGCAGTACTGTATCATTTTAATCATTTTAGTCAATAAGATTCTTGCTACGTAGCTTAACTTTCTGAACATTCAGACGTGTAGTCACTTGTCATTCAATCTCCTTTGCATTAGCGTAGCCTCTTCTGTAACCTGTCCAACTATGTGTCTGTTTATCCCTGTTCTCTCCTCTCTGCACAGACCATACCTCGCGCTCCTCACCGCGTGGCGCGGCCACCCTACTCTGGTGGTCCCAGCGCGCACGACCCCGTGGAGTTCAGGTCTCCATTAGCCTCTCTGGAACTGCCAATCTGCGGTCAACAAGGCAGAGTTCATCTCAGCCTATGCCTCCCTCAGTCCCTCGACTTCTTGGCACTGACGAACATGGATCACCACAGACAACACTGCTACTCCCTACTGCTCTCTCTTCGTCCGCCCACGTGTTCTCGCACACCCGAGGCATCTGGTCAGCGGGGTGGTGGTGGCACCGGGATCCTCATCTCTCCCAAGTGGTCATTCTCTCTTTCTCCCCTTACCCCATCTGTCTATCGCCTCCCTTTGAATTCCATGCTGTCACAGTTACTAGCCCTTTCAAGCTTAACATCCTTATCATTTATCGCCCTCAGGTTCCCTCGGAGAGTTCATCCAATGGCTTGATGCCTTGATAAGCTCCTTTCCTGAGGACGGCTCACCTCTCACAGTTCTGGCGACTTTAACCTCCCCACGTCTACCTTTGACTCTTTCCTCTCTGCCTCCTTCTTTCCCTCCTCTCCTCTTTTGACCTCACCCTCTCACCTTCCCCCCCCTACTCACAAGGCAGGCAATACGCTCGACCTCATCTTTACTAGATGCTGTTCTTCCACTAACCTCACTGCAACTCCCCTCCAAGTCTCCGACCACTGCCTTGTATCCTTTTCCCTCTCGCTCTCATCCAACACCTCCCACACTGCCCCTACTCGGATGGTATCGCTTCCCGTCCCAACCTTCGCTCTCTCTCCCCCCTTCTCTCTCCTCTTCCATCCTATCATCTCTTCCCTCCGCTCAAACCTTCTCCCACCTATCTCCTGATTCTGCCTCCTCAACCCTCCTCTCCTCCCTCTCTGCATCCCTTGACTCTCTATGTCCCCTATCCTCCAGGCCGGCTCGGTCCTCCCCTCCCCGCTCCGTGGCTCGATGACTCATTGCGAGCTCACAGAACAGGGCTCCCGGGCAGCCGGCGGAAATGGAGGAAAACTCGCCTCCCTGCGGACCTGGCATCCTTTCCTCCCTCCTCTCTACATTTCCTCCTCTGTCTCTGCTGCTAAAGCCACTTTCTACCACGCTAAATTCCAAGCATCTGCCTCTAACCCTAGGAAGCTCTTTGCCACCTTCTCCTCCCTCCTAGATCCTCCGCCCCCCCCCCCTCCTCCCTCTCTGCAGATGACTTCGTCAACCATTTTGAAAAGAAGGTCGACGACATCCGATCCTCGTTTGCTAAGTCAAACGACACCGCTGGTTCTGCTCACACTGCCCTACCCTGTGCTCTGACCTCTTTCTCCCCTCTCTCTCCAGATGAAATCTCGCGTCTTGTGACGGCCGGCCGCCCAACAACCTGCCCGCTTGACCCTATCCCCTCCTCTCTTCTCCAGACCATTTCCGGAGACCTTCTCCCTTACCTCACCTCGCTCATCAACTCATCCCTGACCGTTGGCTACGTCCCTTCCGTCTTCAAGAGAGCGAGAGTTGCACCCCTTCTGAAAAAACCTACACTCGATCCCTCCGATGTCAACAATTACAGACCAGTATCCCTTCTTTCTTTTCTCTCCAAAACTCTTGAACGTGCCGTCCTTGGCCAGCTCTCCCGCTATCTCTCTCTGAATGACCTTCTTGATCCAAATCAGTCAGGTTTCAAGACTAGTCATTCAACTGAGACTGCTCTCCTCTGTATCACGGAGGCGCTCCGCACTGCTAAAGCTAACTCTCTCTCCTCTGCTCTCATCCTTCTAGATCTATCGGCTGCCTTCGATACTGTGAACCATCAGATCCTCCTCTCCACCCTCTCCGAGTTGGGCATCTCCGGCGCGGCTCACGCTTGGATTGCGTCCTACCTGACAGGTCGCTCCTACCAGGTGGCGTGGCGAGAATCTGTCTCCTCACCACGCGCTCTCACCACTGGTGTCCCCCAGGGCTCTGTTCTTGGCCCTCTCCTATTCTCGCTATACACCAAGTCACTTGGCTCTGTCATAACCTCACATGGTCTCTCTTATCATTGCTATGCAGACGACACACAATTAATCTTCTCCTTTCCCCCTTCTGATGACCAGGTGGCGAATCGCATCTCTGCATGTCTGGCAGACATATCAGTGTGGATGACGGATCACCACCTCAAGCTGAACCTCGGCAAGACGGAGCTGCTCTTCCTCCCGGGGAAGGACTGCCCGTTCCATGATCTCGCCATCACGGTCGACAACTCCATTGTGTCCTCCTCCCAGAGCGCCAAGAACCTTGGCGTGATCCTGGACAACACCCTGTCGTTCTCAACTAACATCAAGGCGGTGGCCCGTTCCTGTAGGTTCATGCTCTACAACATCCGCAGAGTACGACCCTGCCTCACACAGGAAGCGGCGCAGGTCCTAATCCAGGCACTTGTCATCTCCCGTCTGGATTACTGCAACTCGCTGTTGGCTGGGCTCCCTGCCTGTGCCATTAAACCCCTTCAACTCATCCAGAACGCCGCAGCCCGTCTGGTGTTCAACCTTCCCAAGTTCTCTCACGTCACCCCGCTCCTCCGTTCTCTCCACTGGCTTCCAGTTGAAGCTCGCATCCGCTACAAGACCATGGTGCTTGCCTACGGAGCTGTGAGGGGAACGGCACCTCAGTACCTCCAGGCTCTGATCAGGCCCTACACCCAAACAAGGGCACTGCGTTCATCCACCTCTGGCCTGCTCGCCTCCCTACCACTGAGGAAGTACAGCTCCCGCTCAGCCCAGTCAAAACTGTTCGCTGCCCTGGCCCCCAATGGTGGAACAAACTCCCTCACGACGCCAGGACAGCGGAGTCAATCACCACCTTCCGGAGACACCTGAAACCCCACCTCTTTAAGGAATACCTAGGATAGGTTAAGTAATCCCTCTCACCCCACCCCCTAAGTTTTAGATGCACTATTGTTAAGTGACTGTCCCACTGGATGTCATAAGGTGAATGCACCAATTTGTAAGTCGCTCTGGATAAGAGCGTCTGCTAAATGACTTAAATGTAAATGTAA
>NC_060182.1:85325923-85346715 GCF_021184085.1 Oncorhynchus gorbuscha
CGATACACAAACACAGCACGGTGAATTCTAGACAAGGAACCGACAGGGCAGAAACGAATAACAAGGAGAGAAATAGGGACTCTAATCAGGGAAAAGGATCGGGAACAGGTGTGGGAAGACTAAATGATTGATTAGGGGAATAGGAACAGCTGGGAGCAGGAGCGGAGCGATAGAGAGAAGAGAGAGCGGGAGAGTGAGAGAGGGAGGGGGAGAGAGAGGGATAGAAAGAGGGAAAGAACCTAATAAGACCAGCAGAGGGAAACGAATAGAAGGAGAAGAACAGGGACAAGGCATGATAATCAATGACAAAACATGACAGTACCCCCCCACTCACCGAGCGCCTCCTGGCGCACTCGAGGAGGAATCCTGGCGGCAACGGAGGAAATCATCAATGAGTGAACGGTCCAGCACGTCCCGAGACGGAACCCAACTCCTCTCCTCAGGCCCGTAACCCTCCCAATCCACTAAGTATTGTTGACCCCGTCCCCGAGAACGCATGTCCATGATCTTATGTACCTTGTAAATAGGTGCGCTCTCGACAAGGACGGGAGGGGGGGAGGGAAGACGAACGGGAGTGCGAAGAAAGGGCTTGACACAGGAGACATGGAAGACAGGATGGACGCGACGAAGATGTCGCGGAAGAAGCAGTCGCACAGCGACAGGATTGACGACCTGGGAGACACGGAACGGACCAATGAACCGCGGAGTCAACTTACGAGAAGCTGTCGTAAGAGGAAGGTTGCGAGTGGAAAGCCACACTCTCTGGCCGCAACAATACCTTGGACTCTTAATCCTGCGTTTATTGGCGGCTCTCACAGTCTGTGCCCTGTAACGGCAAAGTGCAGACCTCACCCTCCTCCAGGTGCGCTCACAACGTTGGACAAACGCTTGAGCGGAGGGAACGCTGGACTCGGCAAGCTGGGATGAGAACAGAGGAGGCTGGTAACCCAGACTACTCTGAAACGGAGATAACCCGGTAGCAGACGAAGGAAGCGAATTGTGAGCGTATTCTGCCCAGGGGAGCTGTTCTGCCCAAGACGCAGGGTTTCTGAAAGAAAGACTGCGTAGTATGCGACCAATCGTCTGATTGGCCCTCTCTGCTTGACCGTTAGACTGGGGATGAAACCCGGAAGAGAGACTGACGGACGCACCAATCAAGCGACAGAACTCCCTCCAAAACTGTGACGTGAATTGCGGGCCTCTGTCTGAAACGGCGTCTAACGGGAGGCCATGAATTCTGAATACATTCTCGATAATGATTTGTGCCGTCTCCTTAGCGGAAGGAAGTTTAGCGAGGGGAATGAAATGTGCCGCCTTAGAGAACCTATCGACAACCGTAAGAATCACAGTCTTCCCCGCAGACAAAGGCAGACCGGTAATGAAGTCTAGGGCGATGTGAGACCATGGTCGAGAAGGAATGGGGAGCGGTCTGAGACGACCGGCAGGAGGAGAGTTACCCGACTTAGTCTGCGCGCAGTCCGAACAAGCAGCCACGAAACGGCGCGTGTCACGCTCCTGAGTCGGCCACCAAAAGCGCTGGCGAATAGACGCAAGAGTGCCTCGAACACCGGGATGACCAGCTAACTTGGCAGAGTGAGCCCACTGAAGAACAGCCAGACGAGTGGAAACAGGAACGAAAAGGAGGTTACTAGGACAAGCGCGGCGAGCGCAGTGTGCGTGAGTGCTTGCTTAACCTGTCTTTCAATTCCCCAGACTGTTAACCCGACAACACGCCCATAAGGAAGAATCCCCTCGGGATCAGTAGAAGCCACAGAAGAACTAAACAGACGGGATAAGGCATCAGGCTTGGTGTTCTTGCTACCCGGACGGTAAGAAATCACAAACTCGAAACGAGCGAAAAACAACGCCCAACGAGCTTGACGGGCATTAAGTCGTTTGGCAGAACGGATGTACTCAAGGTTCTTATGGTCTGTCCAAACGACAAAAGGAACGGTCGCCCCCTCCAACCACTGTCGCCATTCGCCTAGGGCTAAGCGGATGGCGAGCAGTTCACGGTTACCCACATCATAGTTGCGCTCAGATGGCGACAGGCGATGAGAAAAATAAGCGCAAGGATGAACCTTATCGTCAGACTGGAAGCGCTGGGATAGAATGGCTCCCACGCCTACCTCTGAAGCGTCAACCTCGACAATGAATTGTCTAGTGACGTCAGGAGTAACGAGGATAGGAGCGGACGTAAAACGTTCTTTTAGAAGATCAAAAGCTCCCTGGGCGGAACCGGACCACTTAAAACACGTCTTGACAGAAGTAAGAGCTGTGAGAGGGGCAGCAACTTGACCGAAATTACGAATGAAACGCCGATAGAAATTAGTGAAACCTAAAAAGCGCTGCAACTCGACACGTGACCTTGGAACGGGCCAATCACTGACAGCTTGGACCTTAGCAGAATCCATCTGAATGCCTTCAGCGGAAATAACGGAACCGAGAAAAGTAACGGAGGAGACATGAAAAGAGCACTTCTCAGCCTTTACGTAGAGACAATTCTCTAAAAGGCGCTGTAGAACACGTCGAACGTGCTGAACATGAATCTCGAGTGACGGAGAAAAAATCAGGATATCGTCAAGATAGACAAAAACAAAGATGTTCAGCATGTCTCTCAGAACATCATTAACTAATGCCTGAAAAACAGCTGGCGCATTGGCGAGACCAAACGGCAGAACCCGGTACTCAAAATGCCCTAACGGAGTGTTAAACGCCGTTTTCCACTCGTCCCCCTCTCTGATGCGCACGAGATGGTAAGCGTTACGAAGGTCCAACTTAGTAAAGCACCTGGCTCCCTGCAGAATCTCGAAGGCTGATGACATAAGGGGAAGCGGATAACGATTCTTAACCGTTATGTCATTCAGCCCTCGATAATCCACGCAGGGGCGCAGAGTACCGTCCTTCTTCTTAACAAAAAGAACCCCGCCCCGGCCGGAGAGGAAGAAGGCACTATGGTACCGGCGTCAAGAGACACAGACAAATAATCCTCGAGAGCCTTACGTTCGGGAGCCGACAGAGAGTATAGTCTACCCCGAGGAGGAGTGGTCCCCGGAAGGAGATCAATACTACAATCATACGACCGGTGAGGAGGAAGGGAGTTGGCTCGGGACCGACTGAAGACCGTGCGCAGATCATGATATTCCTCCGGCACTCCTGTCAAATCGCCAGGTTCCTCCTGAGAAGTAGGGACAGAAGAAACGGGAGGGATGGCAGACATTAAACACTTCACATGACAAGAAACGTTCCAGGATAGGATAGAATTACTAGACCAATTAATAGAAGGATTATGACATACTAGCCAGGGATGACCCAAAACAACAGGTGTAAACGGTGAACGAAAAATCAAAAAAGAAATAGTCTCACTGTGGTTACCAGATACTGTGAGGGTTAAAGGTAGTGTCTCAAATCTGATACTGGGAAGATGACTACCATCTAAGGCGAACATGGGCGTAGGCTTCTCTAACTCTCTGAAAGGAATGTCATGTTTCCGAACCCATGCTTCGTCCATGAAACAACCCTCAGCCCCAGAGTCTATCAAGGCACTACATGTAGCACCCGAACCGGTCCAGCGTAGATGGACCGACAAAAGTAGTACAGGATTTTGATGGAGAGACTTGAGTAGTTGCGCTCACCTGTAGCCCTCCGCTTACTGATGAGCTCTGGCTTTTACTGGACATGAATTAACAAAATGTCCAGCAACTCCGCAATAGAGGCACAGGCGGTTGGTGATCCTCCGTTCCCTCTCCTTAGTCGAGATGCGAATCCCTCCCAGCTGCATGGGCTCAGTCTCTGAGCCAGAGGAGGGAGATGGTTGCGATGCGGAGCAGGGAAACACCGTTGATGCGAGCTCTCTTCCACGAGCCCGGTGACGAAGATCTACCCGTCGTTCTCTATGCGGATGGCAGAGCAATCAAGAGTCCACATCTGAAGGAACCTCCCTGGAGAGAATTCATCCTAATCTCACTGCGTGGAGTCCCTCCAGAAAACGAGCGAGCAGCGCCGGCTCGTTCCACTCACTAGAGGCAGCAAGAGTGCGAAACTCAATAGAATAATTCGTTATGGACCGTTCACCTTGGCATAGGGAAGCCAGGGCCTAGAAGCCTCCCTACCAAAAAACTGAACGGTCAAAACCCGAATCATCTCCCTCTTTAAAGTTCTGGTACTTGTTAGAGCAATCAGCCCTTGCCTCCCAGATAGCTGTGCCCCATTCTGTTGACCAGTAAGGAGGAAATGACGTAGTTGCAACCCGAGCTCTCTCTAGAGTATGTGTTTGGGTTGGAGAGAGAACACAATCTCACACTGCGTGAGAAAGGAGCGGCACTCAGTGGGCTGCCCGGAGTAGCAAGGTGGGTTATTAACCCTAGGTTCTGGAGGCTCGGCAGGCCAGGAAGTAACAGGTGGCACGAGGCGAAGACTCTGGAACTGTCCAGAGAGGTCGGAAACCTGAGCGGCCAGGTTCTCCACGGCATGGCGAGCAGCAGACAATTCCTGCTCGTGTCTGCCGAGCATGGCTCGCTGGATGCCGACGGCAGTGTAACGAGCGTCTGAAGTCGCTGGGTCCATTCCTTGGGTCGGTTCTTCTGTCATGCAGGTGAAAGAGGACCCAAAAGCGACTTGGCGAAAACAGAGTCTTTAATCCAGTAAAGTAAATACAATCAAAAAACACAACTTTCACTCGAAATGACGAGGACAAACTGGAGACTCGATCTTGAACAGCAGGTGAACAGCAGGTTGCCTCGGAAGGCACTGAACCAAACAGACTCAGACACCTGCTCACCACGCAGCATCTGAGGACAACACGACACGACAGGGCGATACACAAACACAGCACGGTGAATTCTAGACAAGGAACCGACAGGGCAGAAACGAATAACAAGGAGAAAATAGGGACTCTAATCAGGGAAAAGGATCGGGAACAGGTGTGGGAAGACTAAATGATTGATTAGGGGAATAGGAACAGCTGGGAGCAGGAACGGAACGATAGAGAGAAGAGAGAGCGGGAGAGTGAGAGAGGGAGGGGAGAGAGAGGGATAGAAAGAGGGAAAGAACCTAATAAGACCAGCAGAGGGAAACGAATAGAAGGAGAAGAACAGGGACAAGGCATGATAATCAATGACAAAACATGACACACCTTCCTTTAACACCGCCTGGTATAGAAGTCCTGGATGACAGGAAGCTTGGCGTAAGTGATGTACTGGGCCATACGCACTACTTCCTGGTGCCTTGCGGTCGGAGGCCAAGCAGTTGTCATACCAGTCAGTGAAGCAACCAGTTAGGATGCTCGATGGTGCAGCTGAATAACTTTTGAGGATCTGAGGACACATCTTTTCAGTCTCCTGAGGGGAATAGGTTTTGCCGTGCCCTCTTCATAACTGTCTTGGTGTGTTTGGACCATGATAGTTTGTTGGTGATTTGGACACCAAGGAAGTTGAAGCTCTCAACCTGCTCCACTACAGACCCATCGTGAGAATGGGGGCATGCTCGGTCCTCCTTTTTCTGTAGTCCACAATCATCACCTTTGTCTTGATCACGTTGAGGGAGAGTTTGATATCCTGGCTCCACACTCAGAGGTCTCCTGACCTCCTCCTTATAAACTGTCTCATCGTTGTCGGTGATCAGGCTACCACTGTTGTCTCATTAGCAAACGTAATGATGGCGTTGAAGTCGTGCTTGGAGTCATGGGTGAACAGGGAGTACAGGAGAGGAGTGAGCATGCACCTCTGAGGATGCCCTGTGTTGATGATCAGAGTGGAGGATGTGTTGTTACCTCCCTTACCACCTGGGGGCAGCCCATCAAGAAGTCCAGGATCCAGTTGCAGGAGGTGTTTAGTCCCAGGTCCTTAGATTAGTGATGAGTTTCAGGGTACTATGGTGTTAAACACATAGCATTTGCACGTAGGTGTTCCTTTTGTCCAGGTGGAAAATGGCAGTGTGACGTGCAATAGAGATTGCGTCATCAGTGGATCAGTTGGGGCGATATGCAAATTGGAGGGGTCTAGGGTTTCTGGGATAATGGTGTTGATGTGAGCCATGACCAGCCTTTCAAAGCACTTTATGGCTACAGACGTGAGTTCTGTGGGTAGGTAATCATTTAGGCATGTTATCTGGTGTTCTTGGACACAGGGACAATGGTGGTCTGCTTGAAACATGTTGGTATTACGGACTCGGTGGGACAGGTTGAAAATGTAAATGAAGACACTTGCCAGTTGCTCAGCGCATGCTGGGATTACACATCCTGGTAATCCATCTGGCCCTGTGACCTTGTGAATGTTGACCTGTTTAAAGGTCTTACTCACATCGGAGAGCGTGATGACAACGTTGTCTGGAACAGCTGATGCTGTCATGCTTGCTTCAGTGTTGCTTGCCTCGAAGTGAGCATAGAAGTTATTTAGTTTGTCTGGTAGGCCCGTGTCACGGGGCAACTCACGGCTGGGCATCCCTTTGTAGTCTGTAATGTTAAGAGAGAGGGTATTGGTCCAGGGTGGAAACTCGGAATGCTAGACATTGAGAAATGGTTCACTCTGTCAATGTGTACAAGTCGTGACAGTAATGGTGCAGGCATCCTCATGCAGTTCCAGCAGGATCTTTTATGGCATCAAAGAGGAGCACAGCTGGAAAACTCTAGATCACACCTCTTCAAATTGTCCTGCAGACGAGATAGTCAACCCCCCCAGCACTCAACACACCCAGGTCCCACAACTGCACTGTTCCTCCATCATTGAGAGGGATAACTTCACAGAGCTGTGGATCTCAGAGGGCTAATCTCAGAGGGCTAATTCCACAATGCAGACAGAACAATCCCACAAAACAGTCCAGCTCAGCAACACTCTTCACAAGACCCGGAGGAATGTTAACGCCGCCGTCAACAGAGTTCCTGCTCACTGGCGGGGAGTCAGATCACCCCTGGAACACCTGTCCCAGAAGCGATAAACCAGGCAAGGAAGTGACAGGCCGAGTATGACTCCTGCACCTTCCCAGATAGGTGTGGATGTGGCTTTGCCCCCTCTGTTCACCCAGCCCATCCTCCTCCTTCCTGACTATCCTGCCCCCACTGGATCCCAAGGTCCTAGAGGACTCAGGTTCTGCAGGCAATTTCCTGTGACCTGTCATGGCCCAATATTACGCATTCCCAGTCCCCTTTACAACCCCTATCCCAGTCCATGCTCTAGACAACCGTCCCCTAGGAACAGGACTGCAAAGTTGTAGAACACGATTCTATTTCTCACAGTGTCATGCAGGTGAAAGAGGACAAAAGCGACTTAACAGAAACAGAGTTTATTTAAGTCCAAACAGGGAATAACAGAAATCCTCTAGTCTGTAGAGGGGAATAACTGGAGAAGCGGCCACAGACTGCAGGTCGCTTCCCGGGTAGGCGCAGGCCGTGGTTGACAGAGACACCTGCTCACACGCAGCATCTGATGAAGGCAAAAAACACGACAGGACAGGGGGCGATAAGCACAATCACAGCAAAAACACGACAGGACAGGGCGAAACGCAATCACAGCATGGTGAATAAACAAGGAACCGACGGGACAGGAACGGAACACAAAGGAATAAATAGGGACTCTAATCAGGGGAAAGGATCGGGAACAGGTGTGGGAAGACTAAATGATGATTAGGGGAATAGGAACAGCTGGGAGCAGGAACGAACGATAGAGAGAAGAGAGCGAGAGAGTGAGAGGGGGAGGGGGAGAGAGGGATAGAAAGAGGGAAAGAACCCAATAAGACCAGCAGAGGGAAACGAACAGAATGGGGAGCACAGGGACAAGACATGATAATAAATGACAAACATGACAGTACCCCCACTCACCGAGCGCCCCTGGCGCACTCGAGGAAGGAATCCTGGCGGCAACGAGGAAATCATCGATGAGTGAACGGCCCAGCACGGCCCCGAGAGACGCAAACCCAACTCCTCTCCTCAGACCGTAAACCCTCCCAATCCACTAAGTATTGGTGACCGTCCCCGAGAACATGCCCATGGATCTTATGTACCTTGTAAATAGGTGCGCCCTCGACAAGGACGGAGGGGGAGGGAAGACGAACGGGGTGCGAAGAAAGGCTTAACACAGGAGACATGGAAGACAGGATGGACGCGACGAAGATGTCGCGGAAGAAGCAGTCGCACAGCGGGCAGGATTGGACCTGGGAGACACGGAACGGACCAATGAACCGCGGAGTCAACTTACGAGAAGCTGTCGTAAGAGGAAGGCCGCAGGGAAAAGCCACTTTCTGGCCGCAACAATACTCTTGACTCTAATCCTGCGTTTATTGGCGGCTTCACAGTCTTCCCCGCAGACAAAGGCAGACCGGTAGTGAAGCCTAAGGCGATGTGAGACCATGGTCGAGAAGGAATGGGGAGCGGTCTGAGACGACCGGCAGGAGGAGAGTTACCCGACTTAGTCTGCGCGCAGTCCGAACAAGCAGCCACGAAACGGCGCGTGTCACGCTCCTGAGTCGGCCACCAAAAGCGCTGGCGAATAGACGCAAGAGTGCCTCGAACACCGGGATGACCAGCTAACTTGGCAGAGTGAGCCCACTGAAGAACAGCCAGACGAGTGGAAACAGGAACGAAAAGGAGGTTACTAGGACAAGCGCGCGGCGACGCAGTGTGCGTGAGTGCTTGCTTAACCTGTCTTTCAATTCCCCAGACTGTTAACCCGACAACACGCCCATAAGGAAGAATCCCCTCGGGATCAGTAGAAGCCACAGAAGAACTAAACAGACGGGATAAGGCATCAGGCTTGGTGTTCTTGCTACCCGGACGGTAAGAAATCACAAACTCGAAACGAGCGAAAAACAACGCCCAACGAGCTTGACGGGCATTAAGTCGTTTGGCAGAACGGATGTACTCAAGGTTCTTATGGTCTGTCCAAACGACAAAAGAGCAGTCGCCCCCTCCAACCACTGTCGCCATTCGCCTAGGGCTAAGCGGATGGCGAGCAGTTCACGGTTACCCACATCATAGTTGCGCTCAGATGGCGACAGGCGATGAGAAAAATAAGCGCAAGGATGAACCTTATCGTCAGACTGGAAGCGCTGGGATAGAATGGCTCCCACGCCTACCTCTGAAGCGTCAACCTCGACAATGAATTGTCTAGTGACGTCAGGAGTAACGAGGATAGGAGCGGACGTAAAACGTTCTTTTAGAAGATCAAAAGCTCCCTGGGCGGAACCGGACCACTTAAAACACGTCTTGACAGAAGTAAGAGCTGTGAGAGGAGCAGCAACTTGACCGAAATTACGAATGAAACGCCGATAGAAATTAGCGAAACCTAAAAGCGCTGCAACTCGACACGTGACCTTGGAACGGGCCAATCACTGACAGCTTGGACCTTAGCGGAATCCATCTGAATGCCTTCAGCGGAAATAACGGAACCGAGAAAAGTAACGGAGGAGACATGAAAAGAGCACTTCTCAGCCTTTACGTAGAGACAATTCTCTAAAAGGCGCTGTAGAACACGTCGAACGTGCTGAACATGAATCTCGAGTGACGGAGAAAAAATCAGGATATCGTCAAGATAGACAAAAACAAAGATGTTCAGCATGTCTCTCAGAACATCATTAACTAATGCCTGAAAAACAGCTGGCGCATTGGCGAGACCGAACGGCAGAACCCGGTACTCAAAATGCCCTAACGGAGTGTTAAACGCCGTTTTCCACTCGTCCCCCTCTCTGATGCGCACGAGATGGTAAGCGTTACGAAGGTCCAACTTAGTAAAGCACCTGGCTCCCTGCAGAATCTCGAAGGCTGATGACATAAGGGGAAGCGGATAACGATTCTTAACCGTTATGTCATTCAGCCCTCGATAATCCACGCAGGGGCGCAGAGTACCGTCCTTCTTCTTAACAAAAAGAACCCCGCCCCGGCCGGAGAAGAAGAAGGCACTATGGTACCGGCGTCAAGAGACACAGACAAATAATCCTCGAGAGCCTTACGTTCGGGAGCCGACAGAGAGTATAGTCTACCTCGAGGAGGTGGTCCCCGGAAGGAGATCAATACTACAATCATACGACCGGTGAGGAGGAAGGGAGTTGGCTCGGGACCGACTGAAGACCGTGCGCAGATCATGATATTCCTCCGGCACTCCTGTCAAATCGCCAGGTTCCTCCTGAGAAGTAGGGACAGAAGAAACGGGAGGGATGGCAGACATTAAACACTTCACATGACAAGAAACGTTCCAGGATAGGATAGAATTACTAGACCAATTAATAGAAGGATTATGACATACTAGCCAGGGATGACCCAAAACAACAGGTGTAAACGGTGAACGGAAAATCAAAAAAGAAATAGTCTCACTGTGGTTAGCAGATACTGTGAGAGTTAAAGGTAGTGTCTCAAATTTGATACTGGGAAGATGACTACCATCTAAGGCAAACATGGGCGTAGGCTTGTCTAACGGTCTGAAAGGAATGTTATGTTTCCGAACCCATGCTTCGTCCATGAAACAACCCTCAGCCCCAGAGTCAATCAAGGCACTGCATGTAGCACCCGAACCGGTCCAGCGTAGATGGACCGACATAGTAGTACAAGATCTAGATGAAGAGACCTGAGTAGTAGCGCTCACCAGTAGCCCTCCGCTTACTGATGGGCTCTGGCCTCTTACTGGACATGAATTAACAAAATGTCCAGCAACTCCACAATAGAGGCACAGGCGGTTGGTGATCCTCCGTTCCCTCTCCTTAGTCGAGATGCGAATCCCTCCCAGCTGCATGGGCTCAGTCTCAAAGCCAGAGGAGGGAGATGGTTGCGATGCGGAGCAGGGAAACACCGTTGATGCGAGCTCTCTTCCACGAGCCCGGTGACGAAGATCTACCCGTCGTTCTATGCGGATGGCGAGAGCAATCAAAGAGTCCACATCTGAAGGAACCTCCCGGGAGAGAATCTCATCCTTAACCACTGCGTGGAGTCCCTCCAGAAAACGAGCGAGCAGCGCCGGCTCGTTCCACTCACTAGAGGCAGCAAGAGTGCGAAACTCAATAGAATAATCCGTTATGGACCGTTCACCTTGGCATAACGGATTATTCTATTAATCTACCTCTAGTAATTAGGCAACGCTCCTTCTGGAGAACTTCAAGCGCAGTATTAGAATGAATTCTCCGAAGGTGAATGTGAACCTCTTGCTCTGCCATCACGCCAGGCGGCAGTGCGTCTTCGTCCTTAGCTTCGTGGAAGAAAACCGCATCAAGCCGGTGTTTCCCCTGCTCCTTGCTCATAACCATCTCCCTCTCACAGCTGAGACTAGGAGAGATGCATCTCCCCTTGAAGAGATAACCTCTTCTGATTGACGGCCCGGGGATGAAACTATGTGCAAAAACAGGCCAATCGGTGAAAGTACTGGTGATCTACTCAGTTCTCATCTAGATGCATACTACTGTGTCGTCCATCTCACGTATTGAGTGCTAATAGTGCCTTGGTGGCTCTGGGAACTGAGAATTGTTTCATGGGGCGAAAGCATGAATTCGACAGTTAGACAAGCCTAAAACCCATCCCCCGCGCCAGATGGTCAGTCATCTCCCCAGTATGTGTGAGACACCCGCCCTCTCTCACGGTATCTGCTAACCTTGGTGAACAATTTCTTTTTGATTTTCATTCACCGTTGTTTGTTTTGGGTCGTGGCTAGTATGTCATGTGAGTGAGTGTAATTCTATCTATATCCTGGGCGATTTCTTGTCATGTGAAGTGAATGTCTGCCATCCTAGCCGTGTCCCTACTCCTCAGGAGAACCTGGCGATTGTGACAGGAGAGTACGAGAGGATATCATGATCTCGCGCCGTCTTCGGGTCCCAAACCATCCCTCACTCTTTCGCGATACACGAGTAGTGTTGTTGATCTCCTTTCGAGGGACCCGCTACCGCCGGGTAGACTCTACTCTGGAATGCCGAGCTCCGTAGGCTACTACGAGGATGATTTGTCTGTGTCCTCTTGGCAGCCCGATGGCCTACCCATCAGATGCTATTCTTCCCTCTCCGACGCGGCGGGCCGGGGATTCTTTTTGTTAAGAAGAAGGGGCGGCACTCTAAGCCCCTCAAATTAGTATCGATGGCTGAATGACATAAGCGAGTTAAGAAATGGATTATCCGCTCCCCATGTCATCAGCCTTCGAAGATTCTACGAGGAAACCAGGTACCACTAAGTTGGACCGCCGTATGCGCTGCAAATACCGTCTCGCCTCGAGAGGGCGAGTGGGGCTGGCAACTACTCGTTAGAAGTATTTGCTGGCTGCGAATTCCTACTACCCGTTGATCTATAATCATCAACTATTTTCAGGCATTAGTTAATGATGTTCTGAAACATGCTGAACATCTTTGTTTTTGTCTATCTTGGCGATATCTGATTTTTCTCCGTCACTTCGAGATTCTGTTAGCGCGTTAGCGCTAGCTTTAGAAATTGTCTCTGCGTAAAAGGCTGACAATGCTCTCATGTCTCGTCCTCCGTTATACCGGTCTGCCGGTTGCCACGTTTCGCTGAGCGTCAGAGCAGTCCCGTTCCAAGCTGTCGAGTGATGGCCCTTCCCAGGTTCGCGATGCTAGCGCCATCAGGACACGTGTCGGCAGTTTCGTCAGTAATCTAAACTGCTCTGCCCCTCACCAGCTACTTGCCTGTCAGGCGTGTTTCAAGTGGTCGAACGATCTTCTAAAAGAGCGTTTCTGCGTCACGTCACCTCTCGTTACTTGCCGTCACTAGGCTAATTCATTGATCGCAGCTTCAGGCAGCAGCGTGGAAGTATTCCACGTCCCCGGCAGCGCTCCAGTCACGGCGATGGGGTTGCATCCTTCTGGAACATTTCTCATCGCCTGTGCCATCTGGCACAGCTAGTGATGTCCCGTAGCCGTGAACTGCTGTATCAGCCGCTAGGCGTGCCGTCGTGTGGATGAAGGCGGCACGTCCCCAGCCGTACGGGCCAGACCGCTCAAATTGCCAGTATCCGTTCTATAGCTGACTTAATACCCGATCCCAGCAGTTGGCGGTGTTCCCAGCTAATGTTCCAGTTGTGATTTACCGTCGAGTCAACAAGCGCAAGCCTGATACTTACTATCCGTCTGTTTAGTTCTTCTGTGGCTCTACTGGTCGGGTAAATTCCCTTATGAGGCGTGTTTATGTGTCTGAAATTGAAAAGACAGGGTTAAGCTCGGCCTCCGCGCACACTCGTCGCGGCGCTTCATCTAGTAACCTCCTTTTTACGTTCTATTTCCACTTTCATCTTAATATGCTTCGAGTATGGGCTCACTCTGCCCAAGTGCTGGTCATCCGGTGTTCAGGGCCTATGCCTAGGTCGCGTAGCGGCTTACAGTGGCGACTCCAGGCGTGATATCTAAGCGGCGCTGCTATTCGTCGAGCGCGTAACTCCTCACTCCTGCTGCGTAGGGACCCCGCTCCCATTCCTTCGTCATGCCAGACCCGCTGTCTCGTACGATCCGCCCATCACGAGGCCGACTGATGAGAAACGCCAATAAGCTGCCCAGGGGATAAGAGTCCAAGGTTGTTGTTGCTGGCCAAGAGAATGTGAAGCTCCTATCGCAACTCCTCCTGCGGCAACTACTAAGTAAGTTGGCTCCTTGGACTCTGGTCGTTCGTGTCTCCCAGGTAGGTCAATCTAACAAATGTGGGTTTGCTACTTCTCCGCGACATCTAGTGCGTCCATCGCTATCTCCCCATGTCTCCACAATGTTAAGCTTCACCTAGCCACCCGCCGTCCGTCTTCCCCTCCCCCTCCCGTCCTTGTGGCCAGCTACTCAATCTACAAGGTACATAAGATGTGGACATGGACACGGGGCGCAGGTCACCAGCACTGTGGGTTAGGACAAGGCGTGATCCTGAGAGGAGTTGGATTTCGTCTCCGGGCGTCTGTCGATACGGTTCACCCGCTCTGATGTTTCCTCAGTTGCACCAGGATTCCATCAGTGCAAGTGAGGCAATGCCCTACGTGAGCCAGGGGGATACTGGCCATGTTTGTCATTTATTATCATGTCTTGTCCTGTGCTCTTATTCTGTTCGTTTCCAACTACTGGTCTTGTTCAGGATGCTTTCCCTCATTCTATCCTCTCCTCCCTCTCACTTCTCTGCATTATATAATACTCTGCTCGTCTCTCTGCTAAGTTCGTTCCTGCTTCCCAGCTGTTCCTATTCCCTAATCATCATTTAGTCTTCCTGTTTGATCCTTTCCCTGATTTGGAGTCCCTATTTATTCCTTTGTGTTCGTTCTAATAAAATGGGTTCCTGTTTAGTATTTTATATAATTAAAAAATTTTAAAAATATAATCTTTACTATGATATAGGTGTTTTGCCTTCATCAGGTATAGTGTATTTTTAGATGTTTTGGCGACCTGCATCCTGTGGCGCTTCTGTTATTCCCCTCACGAGATAGAGGAATTTCTGTTAATTCCTGTTTGAACTAAATAAACTTTCTGTTTTCACAAGTGCAGGTCCTCTCACTGTAACCTTGAGAAATGGAGTACGTCTAGAGACATTGTCCCAATGAATTTGGGAGGTAGAGAGGGGCAAGGAGACCAGAGAATGCGTAATGATAGGCCCTTGACAGATCTTAGAAATTGCCCTGCAGGCCCTGAGTCTGGGGACACAGAGGTGGTGGGCCCAGGAATTAGTCAGGAAGGAGGTGGGCCTGGGTGGGTGAGGGGGCAAAAACATGGGGAGTGCAGGAAGTCATGCCGACCTGTCCTTTCCTTGCCTGGTTCACTCTGGGACAGATGTTCAGAAGTGATCCCCGCTTGAGTAGGGAGAGGGTAGATTAACATTCCTCCCGAATTAGACTGTTGTCATGCATTATGTCGATTAGCCCTCTGAGATAGCCCTCATCCCGCAGCTCTGGTAATTATCCCTGCCAATGATGGAGAACCGAGTACAGTTGTGTATGAGGGTGCAGGGGGGGGAGTTGACTACTATCTAAGTCTGCAGAACAGCTGAGGGGGTGTGATCTAAAGTTTTTTAGCTATTAGCCCTGCTGACTGCCATAAAAGTCCTGCTGGAGCTACATGGGTGCTGCACCCATACGACCGTGGTAAGGGGGTGTCCCATTTCTCAATCTCCTAGCATTCCATTTCCCACCCTGGATCACCTCTCTCTTAACATTACAGACTACAAAGGATGCTGGCGGCATGTGCCCGTGTGCAAGCCTACCAGACTAAACCAACTTCTATGCTCACTTACCGGGCAAGCTGAGCAAGCATGACTGACCAACTAGCGTTATCATCAAGCTCTCAGTAGACAACAAAACAGTCAACATTCTGAGACTACCGGGGGTGTGTAATCCCAGCATGCGTGAAGCAGCAGAAGTGGTGTCTTCACCCACATTTTCAGCCTGTCCCCGGCCGAGTCCCAACATGGTTTCAGCAGACCACCATTGTCCCTGTGTCCAAGAACACCAGATGTGCTCTTTTTAAATTACCCACAGAATACGTCCTGCAGCACTCAGGGAGGTAGGGGAGCCATGGCTCACATCAACAGAGCCTAGATACTCCCAGCACATATGGCTGATCAGCACTGGTGGCCGCAATCAAATGTGCGCGTCACACTCCCGTGACCTCCACCTGTGTATTGTTTAATTCATCCTTGAGTGGGACCCTGAGACAAACGCACATCTGCAGCTGGATCCTGGGCTGCCAGAGGAGGTAACAACATCCTCCCTTTGGAGAAGGCAGCCTGAGGCGCTCTCAGAGGTCATCTCACTCTCTCCTGCTGCTCCCTGTTCACCCATGACTCAATGCACGCCATCATTCGTTTGCTAATGGGCAACGTGGCCTGATCACAGTGTAGCGGACATGGGAGGAGTCAGAGACCCTGAGTGATTGGAACAGAGTTCAAAACTCTCCTCAAAATTGATCAAGACAAGGTGATGTTGTGGACTACAGAAAAAGGAGGACCCAGCCTCATACATTCTCATCGTCTAGGTCTATATGGGCAGATTGGAAACTCAACTTCTGATGATCTCCAACAAATATCATGGTAAGATTTTGTGAGAACGCGATGATTACAGGAGACAGTGTGTCCTCAGATCCTCAGGGTGGCTTCGGCCGCCGGTGCTCGAGCATCTAACAATTCCACTGGCTGGTATGACAACTCAGCTTGGCCTCCCGACCTGCAAAGTACTACAGGAGTGAACATGTGGCCCATCACTTGCATAAGCTCTGTCATCAGGACTCCACACCAGGGCGATGTTAAGGAGGTGTCATGTTTGTCATTGTTACATGCAAAGCAATCCCACATTGGTTTCCCTGCAACACCCTCTTTCTATCCCTCTCTCTCCCCTCCTCTCCACTCCTCCCGGCTCTCTTGCTCGTTCCATTCTCACAGTATTCCTATTCTTCCCTAGAATCGATCATTTAGTCTTCCCACCTGTTCCCATCCACTGCAAGTCCTAATTTTCTCTCCTTGATTATTCGTTTCTGCCTAACTATGTCTAGAATTCCGCCGCCGCCCCTTCTCCTCCTCATGGCTCTTCCTGCTTGATGTGCTTGTTGATGATCTCTAATCTGATTCTATTCAAAGTGCCTCCCAGACAGCCTGCTGGTTCTACCTTTGTTCCAGGTCTCATAGTCATTTGTGAAAATTGTGTTTTTGATTGTGACTACTTTATAGATTAAAAGACTCTGTTTCAAGCCAGAGTCGCTGGGTCCTCTTTCACCTGCCATGACAGAAGAACCGACCAGTTAGGCGACTTTGCCGTCGGGCATCAAGGAGTGCTCGGCTGAACAGGCAAGGAGCTGTCTGCCTTCAGGCCGTAGGTGAGACCTGGCTGTCGACCGACCTCTGGACAGTTCGGGGGCCTGGCTGCGTGCCTGTTACTTCCTGGCCTGCGAGCCTCCAGAACCTAGGGTTAATAGCCCACCTTGCTACTCCGGGCAGCCCACTGGTGCCGCTCCTTTCTCACGCAGTGTGGAATTATGTTCTCTCTCAACCCAACACATACTCTAGAGAGGAAGCTCGGGTTGCTTACGTCATTTCCTCCCTTACTGTGGAAACAGAATGGGGGCACAGCTATCTGGGAGGCAGGGCTGATTTGCTCTAACAAGTTCCAGAACTTTAAAGGAGATGATTCGGGTTTTTGACCGTTCACGGTAGGGAGGCCTCTTCCTTATGCCAAGGTAGACGGTCCATAACGGATTATTCTATTGAGTTTCGCACTCTTGCTGCCTCTAGTGACTGGAACGAGCCGGCGCTGCTCGCTCGAGGAGGGACTCCACGCCAGTGGTCAAAGATAGATTCTCTCTCGGGAGGTTCCTTCAGTGTGGACTCTTTGATTGCTCTGCATCATAGAGCGACGGGTAGATCTTCGTCACCAAGCTCGTGGAAGAGAGCTTCAGCGTCTAACGGTGTTTCCCTGCTCCCGCATCGCAACCATCTCCCTCCTCTGGCTCAGAGAGTCTGGCCCATGCAGCTGGGAGGTATTCGCATCTCGACCAAGGAGAGGGAACGGAGGATCACCAACCGCCTGTGCCTCTGTGCGGAGTTGCTGGACATTTTTGTTAATTCATGTCAGTAAAAGCCAGAGCTCATCAGTAAGCGGAGGCTACTGGTGACGCTACTACTCAGGTCTCTTCATCAGATCCTGTACTACTTTGTCGGTCCATCTACGCTGGACCGGTTCGATTAACTACATGCAGTGCCTTGATTGACTCTGGGGCTGAGGGTTGTTTCATGGGCCGAAGCATGGGTTCGGAATGACATTCCTTTCAGACAGTTAGACAAGCCTACGCATGTTTGCCTTAGATGGTAGTCATCTTCCCAGTATCAGATTTGAGACACTACCTTTAACTCTCACAGTATCTGGTAACCACAGTGAGACTATTTCTTTTTGATTTTCGTTCACCTTTTACACCTGTTGTTTTGGGTCATCCCTGGCTAGTATGTCATAATCCTTCTATTAATTGGTCTAGTAATTCTATCACTATCCTGGAACGTTTCTTGTCATGTGAAGTGTTTAATGTCTGCCATCCTCCCGTTTCTTCTGTCCTACTTCTCAGGAGGAACCTGGCAGGTGACAGAAGTGCAGGAGGAATATCTTGATCTCGCCACGGTCTGGTGATTGACTAACTCCTTCCTCCTCACGATTCGTATGATTGTAGTATTGATCTCCTTCCGGGGACCCTTCTCCTCGAGGTAGACTACTCTCTGTGGCTCTCGTAAGGCTCGGATTGTTTGTCTGTGTCTCTTGTAGCAGTACCCTGGTACCTTCTTCCTTCTCGGCCGGGTAGGGTTCTTTTGTTAAGAAGAAGGGCCGGTGCTCTGCGCCCCCTGCGTGGATTATCGAGGGCTGAATGACATAACGGTTAAGAAATCGTTATCCTCTCCCTATGTCATCGGCCTTTGCGGAAGCCAGAGTGCTTTACTAAGTTGGACGCTTAAACGCTACCATCTGCGTCTTGCATCAGAAGAGGGCGAGTGAAAGCGGCGTTGTACTCGTTAGAGCATTTTAGATGCGATTCTGCGTTATCTGCATCCAGCTATTTTTCAGGCATTAGTAATGATGTTCTGAAGACATGCTGAACATCTTTGTTTTGTCTATCTTGGCGATATCTGATTTTTCATCCGTCCTCGGGTCATGTTCAGCTGCGTTCAAGCGTGCTTCTAGAGGATGCTCTGCGTAAGGCTGAGAAAGCTTTCTTTCATGTCTCCTCGTTACTGCCGGTTCGTTATTTCGCTGAAGTATTCGGATGGATTCGCTAAGGTCAAGCTGTCGATGTTGGCCCGTTCGCAGTCTCGTGTCAGTGCAGCGCTTAGGTTTGTAACTATCGGCGTTTCATTGTAATTTGATCAGAGTGCTGCCCCTCTCACAGCTCTTACTTCTGTCAAGGCGTGTTTTAAGTGGTCGGTTCGCCCAGGGGAGCTTTGATCTTCTAAAAGAGCGTTCACGTCGGCTCCTATCGTTACTCCTGGCGATCACTAGACAATTCATTGTCGAGGATTGGCGCTTCAGGAGGCTAGGCGTGGAGATCTCTTCAGCGGCTTCCAGTCTGACGATAGGTGTCACTAGCCATTTCTTGTAAGCCTGTAACTACATCTGGCGTAATATGATAGTGCTGTCGAACTGTTAGCTATCAGCTCAGCCCTAGGCGAATGGCGATGAACGGACGACAGTTACTGTGATCGGACTGGACATGAACATTGAGTACGTCTGTCAAGCGACTTAATGCCCGTCTAAGCGATTGGCGTTTTAAACAGTTTCGGACTGTGTTTCTTACCGTCGAGCTAGCAAGAACGCCGATACTGCTCCCGTCTGTTTATGCTAGCTATCTGGATGTCTGTTCGTTCTGGAGTTGTTGTCTGGGATTGACAGACTGAGGTTAAGCAAGCCCGCTCCGCACACTGCGTAGTAAGCGCTGTCCCAACCTCCTTTTTAAGTTCCTGTTTCCCGCTGTCTGACTGTTCTGCTCAGTGGGCTCACTCTGCCAAGTAGCTGGTCATCCGGTGTCGGGCGCTGCTGCGTCTGTCAGCCAGCGGTGGCGACTCAGGCGTGACACGCGCAGCGTTTAAATCAGCCTTGATCGGACTGCGCGCCAGACAATGCCGAGCCGCTTCCTCAGGCCTGCTCAGATCCCGGCCCTAGCTCGACCATGTCGACTCACGCTCGCACTAGACCGTTACCGATGCTGCCCATGCACTGCGAAGGAAGACTGTGATTCTTGCGGTTGTCGATAGGTTCTACACAGGGCGGCATTTCACTCCTTCACCCAAGACTCCTGCACGAAGGCTTGTCCTAGGCATTGATCGGAAATGTGATCAGAAATTCATGGCCTCCCGTTAGGCGCCGTTTCAGAACGGAGATACGATACGTCACAGTTTTGGAGGGGAATTCTGTCGTTTGATTGATTAGTCGTCAGTCTCTGTGGGTTTCATCCCCAGTCCCAACGGAGATGAGGCAATCAGGCGGGTGATAAACATACTCATAGTGTAGCAGAAGCCTAGCGTGGAACTAGCACTCAGGGGACAGGCGGGATGGCTGCACATCTGTGTCACTCCTGCCCAGATCTGCCTACACGAGATTATCTCGTTTCAGAGTAGTCTGGGTTTGCAATCCTCCTGATCTCATCCTGACGGCTTCCCGCGGGTCCCAGCGATTCTCGGCTCTCGGCGCGGTTTGGGTCCAGAGGGGCGTTGTGGCGCACCTGGAAGGAGATTCCGTTACAGAGTACAGACTGTGAGCAGCCAATAAGCAGGACAAGAGTCAGGTGTTGTTCAGCGGCAGAGTGTGGCTCACTTCGCAACCTCCTCTTCACGGCAGCGGGGGGGGGTTAGAGACTCGGCGCGGGAGGGATTCACAAGCATCAGGCCTCCTGCTCCCGCATGCCCTCCATGTCTCCCATGTGGGTCAAACCCTTCTTCACCTCCTCCAGGGGTCCTTGTCGGCACACTATTTACAAGGCCCGCATAAGGTCATGGACATCGTTCTGGGGTGGCGTCAACAACTTCATGAGTGGATTGGGAGCCTGAGAAGAGTTGGAGTTCACGTCACTCCGACGTGCTGGACCGTTCCTTTCGATGATGATTCCTCGCCAGTGAAAGCCAGGAGAAATCTTCCGGTGAGTGGGGGTACTGTCATGTTTCATCCCTGTTGCTTCTCATACCTGTCTTGTAGGTTCTTTCCCTCTTTTCTAGCTCCTCTCTCTCCCCCTCTCTCTCCTTCTTTCCATATAGTTCACGTTCCTAACTACCTTCTATTCCCCCAATCCAATCTTTAGTCTTCCCCTCCCCTGTTCAGTCCCTGATTAAGTCCCACATTATTCGTTTCTGCCCTGTTGGTTCCTTGTCTAGAATTCCCCGTGCTGTGTTTGTG
>NC_060182.1:85346815-85359709 GCF_021184085.1 Oncorhynchus gorbuscha
AGCAGCCACGAAGCAGCGCGTGTCACGCTCCTGAGTCGGCCACCAAAAGCGCTGGCGAATAGAAGCAAAGCGTGCCTCGAACACCGGGATGACCAGCTAACTTGGCAGAGTGAGCCCACTGAAGAACAGCCAGGCAGTGGAAACAGGAACGAAAAGGAAGGTTACTAGGACAAGCGCGCGGCGGATGCAGTGTGCGTGAGTGCTTGCTTAACCTGTCTTTCAATTCCCCAGACTGTCAACCCGACAACACGCCCATAAGGAAGAATCCCCTCGGGATCGGTAGAAGCCACAGAAGAACTAAACAGACGGGATAAGGCATCAGGCTTGGTGTTCTTGCTACCCGGGCGATAAGAAATCACAAACTCGAAACGAGCGAAAAACAACGCCCAACGAGCTTGAGCGTGCATTAAGTCGTTTGGCAGAACGGATGTACTCAAGGTTCTTATGGTCTGTCCAAACGACAAAGGAACGGTCGCCCCCTCCAACCACTGTCGCCATTCGCCTAGGGCTAAGCGGATGGCGAGCAGTTCACGGTTACCCACATCATAGTTGCGTTCAGATGGCGACAGGCGATGAGAGAAAAAAATAGCGCAAGGATGAACCTTATCGTCAGACTGGAAGCGCTGGGATAGAATGGCTCCCACGCCCACCTCTGAAGCGTCAACCTCGACAATGAATTGTCTAGTGACGTCAGGAGTAACAAGGATAGGAGCGGACGTAAAACGTTCTTTTAGAAGATCAAAAGCTCCCTGGGCGGAACCGGACCACTTAAAACACGTCTTGACAGAAGTAAGAGCTGTGAGAGGGCAGCAACTTGACCGAAATTACGAATGAAACGCCGATAGAAATTAGCGAAACCTAAAAAGCGCTGCAACTCGACACGTGACCTTGGAACGGGCCAATCACTGACAGCTTGGACCTTAGCGGAATCCATCTGAATGCCTTCAGCGGAAATAACGGAACCGAGAAAAGTGACGGAGGAGACATGAAAAGAGCACTTCTCAGCCTTTACGTAGAGACAATTCTCTAAAAGGCGCTGTAGAACACGTCGACGTGCTGAACATGAATCTCGAGTGACGGTGAAAAAATCAGGATATCGTCAAGATAGACAAAAACAAAGATGTTCAGCATGTCTCTCAGAACATCATTAACTAATGCCTGAAAAACAGCTGGCGCATTGGCGAGACCAAACGGCAGAACCCGGTACTCAAAATGCCCTAACGGGTGTTAAACGCCGTTTTCCACTCGTCCCCCTCTCTGATGCGCACGAGATGGTAAGCGTTACGAAGGTCCAACTTAGTAAAGCACCTGGCTCCCTGCAGAATCTCGAAGGCTGATGACATAAGGGGAAGCGGATAACGATTCTTAACCGTTATGTCATTCAGCCCTCGATAATCACGCAGGGGCGCAGAGTACCGTCCTTCTTCTTAACAAAAAAAAACCCCGCCCCGGCCGGAGGAAGAAGGCACTATGGTACCGGCGTCAAGAGACACAGACAAATAATCCTCGAGAGCCTTACGTTCGGGAGCCGACAGAGAGTATAGTCTACCCCGAGGAGGAGTGGTCCCCGGAAGGAGATCAATACTACAATCATACGACCGGTGAGGAGGAAGGGAGTTGGCTCGGGACCGACTGAAGACCGTGCGCAGATCATGATATTCCTCCGGCACTCCTGTCAAATCGCCAGGTTCCTCCTGAGAAGTAGGGACAGAAGAAACAGGAGGGATGGCAGACATTAAACACTTCACATGACAAGAAACGTTCCAGGATAGGATAGAATTACTAGACCAATTAATAGAAGGATTATGACATACTAGCCAGGGATGACCCAAAACAACAGGTGTAAAGGTGAACGAAAAATCAAAAAGAAATAGTCTCACTGTGGTTACCAGATACTGTGAGGGTTAAAGGTAGTGTCTCAAATCTGATACTGGGAAGATGACTACCATCTAAGGCGAACATGGGCGTAGGCTTCTCTAACTGTCTGAGAGGAATGTCATGTTTCCGAGCCCATGCTTCGTCCATGAAACAACCCTCAGCCCCAGAGTCTATCAAGGCACTGCATGTAGCAGCCGAACCGGTCCAGCGTAGATGGACCGACAAAGTAGTACAGGATCTTGATGGAGAGACCTGAGTAGTAGCGCTCACCTGTAGCCCTCCGCTTACTGATGAGCTCTGGCTTTACTGGACATGAATTGACAAAATGTCCAGCAACCCTAATAGAGGCACAGGCGGTTGGTGATCCTCCGTTCCCTCTCCTTAGTCGAGATGCGAATACCTCCCAGCTGCATGGGCTCAGTCTCTGAGCCAGAGGGAGGAGATGGTTGCGATGCGGAGCAGGAAACACCGTTGATGCGAGCTCTCTTCCACGAGCCGGTGACGAAGATCTACCCGTCGTTCTATGCGGATGGCGAGAGCAATCAAAGAGTCCACACTGAAGGAACCTCCCGGAGAGAATCTCATCTTTAACCACTGCGTGGAGTCCCTCCAGAAAACAGCGAGCAGCGCCGGCTCGTTCCAGTCACTAGAGGCAGCAAGAGTGCGAAACTCAATATAGAATAATCCGTTATGGATCGATCACCTTGGCATAGGGAAGCCAGGGCCTAGAAGCCTCCTACCAAAAACTGAACGGTCAAAAACCCGAATCATCTCCTCTTTAAAGTTCTGATACTTGTTAGAACAATCAGCCCTTGCCTCCCAGATAGCTGTGCCCCATTCTCGAGCCCGGCCAGTAAGGAGTGAAATGACGTAAGCAACCCGAGCTCTCTCTCTAGAGTATGTGTTGGGTTGGAGAGAGAACACAATCTCACTGCGTGAGAAAGGAGCGGCACTCAGTGGGCTGCCCGGAGTAGCAAGGTGGGTTATTAACCCTAGGTTCTGGAGGCTCGGCAGGCCAGGAAGTAACAGGTGGCACGAGACGTAGACTCTGGAACTGTCAGAGAGGTCGGAAACCTGAGCGGCCAGGTTCTCCACGGCATGGCGAGCAGCAGACAATTCCTGCTCGTGTCTGCCGAGCATGGCTCCTTGGATCTCGACGGCAGTGTAACGAGGCGTCTGAAGTCGCTGGGTCCATTCCTTTGGTCGGTTCCTTCTGTCATGCAGGTGAAAGAGGACCCAAAAGCGACTTGGCGAAAACAGAGTCTTTAATCCAGTAAAGTAAATACAATCAAAAAAACACAACTTTCACTCGAAATACGAGGACAAACTGGAGACTCGATCTTGAACCAGGTGAACAGCAGGTTGCCTCGGGAAGGCACTTGGACCAGACAGACTCAGACACCTGCTCACCACGCAGCATCTGAGGAAACACGACACGACAGGGCGATACACAAACACAGCACGGTGAATTCTAGACAAGGAACCGACAGGACAGGAACGGAACACAAAGGAAGAAATAGGGACTCTAATCAGGGAAAAGGATCGGGAACAGGTGTGGGAAGACTAAATGATGATTAGGGGAATAGGAACAGCTGGGAGCAGGAACGGAACGATAGAGAGAAGAGAGAGAGCGAGAGAGTGAGAGGGGGAGAGAGAGGGATAGAAGAGGGAAAGAACCTAATAAGACCAGCAGAGGAAACGAATAGAATGGGAAGCACAGGGACAAGACAAGATAATAAATGACAAAACATGACAGTACCCCCCACTCACCGAGCGCCTCCTGGCGCACTCGAGGAGGAATCCTGGCGGCAACGGAGGAAATCATCAATGAGTGAACGGTCCAGCACGTCCCGAGACGGAACCCAACTCCTCTCCTCAGGACCGTAACCCTCCCAATCCACTAAGTATTGGTGACCCCGTCCCGAACGCATGTCCATGATCTTATGTACCTTGTAAATAGGTGCGCTCTCGACAAGGACGGGAGGGGAGGAAGGCGAACGGGGTGCGAAGAAAGGGCTTAACACAGGAGACATGGAAGACAGGATGGACGCGACGAAGATGTCGCGGAAGAAGCAGTCGCACAGCGACAGGATTGACGACCTGGGAGACACGGAACGGACCAATGAACCGCGGAGTCAACTTACGAGAAGCTGTCGTAAGAGGAAGGTTGCGAGTGGAAAGCCACACTCTCTGGCCGCAACAATACCTTGGACTCTTAATCCTGCGTTTATTGGCGGCTCTCACAGTCTGTGCCCTGTAACGGCAAAGTGCAGACCTCACCCTCCTCCAGGTGCGCTCACAACGTTGGACAAACGCTTGAGCGGGAGGAACGCTGGACTCGGCAAGCTGGGATGAGAACAGAGGAGGCTGGTAACCCAGACTACTCTGAAACGGAGATAACCCGGTAGCAGACGAAGGAAGCGAATTGTGGGCGTATTCTGCCCAGGGGAGCTGTTCTGCCCAAGACGCAGGGTTTCTGAAAGAAAGGCTGCGTAGTATGCGACCAATCGTCTGATTGGCCCTCTCTGCTTGACCGTTAGACTGGGGATGAAACCCGGAAGAGAGACTGACGGACGCACCAATCAAACGACAGAACTCCCTCCAAAACTGTGACGTGAATTGCGGGCCTCTGTCTGAAACGGCGTCTAACGGGAGGCCATGAATTCTGAATACATTCTCGATAATGATTTGTGCCGTCTCCTTAGCGGAAGGAAGTTTAGCGAGGGGAATGAAATGTGCCGCCTTAGAGAACCTATCGACAACCGTAAGAATCACAGTCTTCCCCGCAGACAAAGGCAGACCGGTAATGAAGTCTAAGGCGATGTGAGACCATGGTCGAGAAGGAATGGGGAGCGGTCTGAGACGACCGGCAGGAGGAGAGTTACCCGACTTAGTCTGCGCGCAGTCCGAACAAGCAGCCACGAAGCGGCGCGTGTCACGCTCCTGAGTCGGCCACCAAAAGCGCTGGCGAATAGACGCAAGAGTGCCTCGAACACCGGGATGACCAGCTAACTTGGCAGAGTGAGCCCACTGAAGAACAGCCAGACGAGTGGAAACAGGAACGAAAAGGAGGTTACTAGGACAAGCGCGCGGCGACGCAGTGTGCGTGAGTGCTTGCTTAACCTGTCTTTCAATTCCCCAGACTGTTAACCCGACAACACGCCCATAAGGAAGAATCCCCTCGGGATCAGTAGAAGCCACAGAAGAACTAAACAGACGGGATAAGGCATCAGGCTTGGTGTTCTTGCTACCCGGACGGTAAGAAATCACAAACTCGAAACGAGCGAAAAACAACGCCCAACGAGCTTGACGGGCATTAAGTCGTTTGGCAGAACGGATGTACTCAAGGTTCTTATGGTCTGTCCAAACGACAAAAGGCAGTCGCCCCCTCCAACCACTGTCGCCATTCGCCTAGGGCTAGCGGATGGCGAGCAGTTCTGATTTACCCACATCATAGTTGCGCTCAGATGGCGACAGGCGATGAGAAAAATAGCGCAAGGATGAACCTTATCGTCAGACTGGAAGCGCTGGGATAGAATGGCTCCCACGCCTACCTCTGAAGCGTCAACCTCGACAATGAATTGTCTAGTGACGTCAGGAGTAACGAGGATAGGAGCGGACGTAAAACGTTCTTTTAGAAGATCAAAAGCTCCCTGGGCGGAACCGGACCACTTAAAACACGTCTTGACAGAAGTAAGAGCTGTGAGAGGGCAGCAACTTGACCGAAATTACGAATGAAACGCCGATAGAAATTAGCGAAACCTAAAAAGCGCTGCAACTCGACACGTGACCTTGGAGCGGGCCAATCACTGACAGCTTGGACCTTAGCGGAATCCATCTGAATGCCTTCAGCGGAAATAACGGAACCGAGAAAAGTAACGGAGGAGACATGAAAAAGAGCACTTCTCAGCCTTTACGTAGAGACAATTCTCTAAAAGGCGCTGTAGAACACGTCGAACGTGCTGAACATGAATCTCGAGTGACGGAGAAAAAAATCAGGATATCGTCAAGATAGACAAAAACAAAGATGTTCAGCATGTCTCTCAGAACATCATTAACTAATGCCTGAAAAACAGCTGGCGCATTGGCGAGACCAAGCGGCAGAACCCGGTACTCAAAATGCCCTAACGGAGTGTTAAACGCCGTTTTCCACTCGTCCCCCTCTCTGATGCGCACGAGATGGTAAGCGTTACGAAGGTCCAACTTAGTAAAGCACCTGGCTCCCTGCAGAATCTCGAAGGCTGATGACATAAGGGGAAGCGGATAACGATTCTTAACCGTTATGTCATTCAGCCTCGATAATCACGCAGGGCGCAGAGTACCGTCCTTCTTCTTAACAAAAAAGAACCCGCCCCGGCGGAGAGGAAGAAGGCACTATGGTACCGGCGTCAAGAGACACAGACAAATAATCCTCGAGAGCCTTACGTTCGGGAGCCGACAGAGAGTATAGTCTACCCCGAGGAGGAGTGGTCCCCGGAAGGAGATCAATACTACAATCATACGACCGGTGAGGAGGAAGGGAGTTGGCTCGGGACCGACTGAAGACCGTGCGCAGATCATGATATTCCTCCGGCACTCCTGTCAAATCGCCAGGTTCCTCCTGAGAAGTAGGGACAGAAGAAACGGGAGGGATGGCAGACATTAAACACTTCACATGACAAAAAACGTTCCAGGATAGGATAGAATTACTAGACCAATTAATAGAAGGATTATGACATACTAGCCAGGGATGACCCAAAACAACAGGTGTAAACGGTGAACGAAAAATCAAAAAGAAATAGTCTCACTGTGGTTACCAGATACTGTGAGGGTTAAAGGTAGTGTCTCAAATCTGATACTGGGAAGATGACTACCATCTAAGGCGAACATGGGCGTAGGCTTCTCTAACTCTCTGAAAGGAATGTCATGTTTCGAACCCATGCTTCGTCCATGAAACAACCCTCAGCCCCAGAGTCTATCAAGGCACTACATGTAGCACCCGAACCGGTCCAGCGTAGATGGACCGACAAATAGTACAGGATCTAGATGGAGAGACTTGAGTAGTTGCGCTCACCTGTAGCCCTCCGCTTACTGATGAGCTCTGGCCTTTACTGGACATGAATTAACAAAATGTCCAGCAACTCCGCAATAGAGGCACAGGCGGTTGGTGATCCTCCGTTCCCTCTCCTTAGTCGAGATGCGAATCCCTCCCAGCTGCATGGGCTCAGTCTCTGAGCCAGAGGAGGGAGATGGTTGCGATGCGGAGCAGGGAAACACCGTTGATGCGAGCTCTCTTCCACGAGCCGGTGACGAAGATCTACCCGTCGTTCTATGCGGATGGCGAGAGCAATCAAAGAGTCCACATCTGAAGGAACCTCCCGGGAGAGAATCTCATCTTTAACCACTGCGTGGAGTCCCTCCAGAAAACGAGCGAGCAGCGCCGGCTCGTTCCAGTCACTAGAGGCAGCAGAGTGCGAAACTCAATAGAATAATCCGTTATGGATCGATCACCTTGGCATAAGGAAGCCAGGGCCCTAGAAGCCTCCCTACCAAAAACTGAACGGTCAAAAACCCGAATCATCTCCTCTTTAAAGTTCTGGTAATTGTTAGAACAATCAGCCCTTGCCTCCCAGATAGCTGTGCCCCATTCTCGAGCCCGGCCAGTAAGGAGTGAAATGACGTAAGCAACCGAGCTCTCTCTCTAGAGTATGTGTTGGGTTGGAGAGAGAACACAATATCACACTGGGTGAGAGAAAGGAGCGGCACTCAGTGGGCTGCCCGGAGTAGCAAGGTGGGTTATTAACCTAGGTTCCGGAGGCTCGGCAGGCCAGGAAGTAGCTGGGTGGCAGAGGCTTAAGACTCTGGAACTGTCCAGAGAGGTCGGAAACCTGAGCGGCCAGGTTCTCACGGCATGCCGAGCAGCAGACAATTCCTGCTCGTGTCTGCCGAGAGCACGCTCCTTGGATCTCGAGCGGCAGTGTTACGCATTCTTAGTCGGATCCTTCTGTTATCACTGGTGAATGAGGACAGCGACTTAAGCGAAAGCAAGTCTTTATTCAGTATATGGCAAAAGTAATAATCCTGGAAAAATCAGAAGAAAATAAAACAGGAAAAAACTTAAATCACTCATATGCGAGGACAGACTGGAACTACGACCATTGACTCTGGAATTTCCTTGGGAAGGCACCGACCGCCAGAGGCTTGAACACATCCTCAGTCACGTCTCCATCACAACCCCCTTTTTTTGAGCAGCTGATACTGGCTATTTAATTGGGAATTAAAGGGAAAGCGCCCTATTGGAAGGAGCTGCACTGAGACGGTTCAGAAAAATTCAGGGCCATCACAGAATGTACAAAGTAGAGATAGAAATAATAGGGTCCAAAAGAGCAACATAAATAAATAAATACAAGTAGGGGGAGAGGTAGTTGTTTGGGCTAAATTATAGATGGGCTATGTACAGGTGCAGTAATCTATGAGCTGCTCTGACAGCTGGTGCTTAAAGCTAGTGAAGGGGATAAGTGTTTCCAGTTTCAGATATTTTTTGTAGTCTGCTTCTGTCATTGGCAGCAGAGAACTGGAAGGCGATCACGGGCAAAATAAGAATTGGTTTTGGGGGTGACCAAGAGAAATATACCTGCTGGAGCGCGTGCTATAGGTGGTGCTGCTGGTGACCAGAGGTGAGATAAGGGGGGACTACCTAGCAGGGTCTTGTAGATGACCTAGAGCCAGTGGGTTTGGCGACGAGTATGAGCGAGGGCCAGCCAACGAGAGCGTACAGGTTGCAGTGGTGGGTAGTATGGGGCTTTGGTGACAAAACGGACGGCACTGTGATAGACTGCATACAATTTATTGAGTAGGGTATTGGAGGCTATTTTGTAAATGACGTCAGTCGAGTCGAGGATCAGTAGGATGATCAGTTTTACAAGGGTATGTTTGGCAGCATGAGTGAAGGAGGCTTTGTTGCGAAATAGGAAGCCAATTCTAGATTTAACTTTGGATTGGAGATGTTTGATGTGAGGCTGGAAGGAGAGTTTACAGTCTAACCAGACACCTAGGTATTTGTAGTTGTCCACATATTCTAAGACAGAACCGTCCAGAGTAGTGATGTTGGATGGGCGGGCAGGTGCAGGCAGCGATCGGTTGAAGAGCATGCATTTAGTTTTACTTGTATTTAAGAGCAATTGGAGGCCACAGAAGGAGAGTTGTATTGCATTGAAGCTCCCCTGGAGGTTGTTAACACAGAGTAAAAGAAGGGTCAGAAGTATACAGAATGGTGCCGTCTGCGTAGAGATGGATCAGAGACTCACCAGCAACAAGAGTGACATCATTGATGTATACAGAGAAGAGAGTCGGTCCTAGAATTGAACCCTGGCACCCCCATAGAGACTGCCAGGAGGTCTGGACAACAGGCCCTCCGATTTGACACACTGAACTCTATCAGAGAAATAGTTGGTGAACCAGGCGAGGCAATCATTTAAGAAACCAAGGCTATCGAGTCTACCGATGAAGATGTGGTGATTGACAGAGTCGAAAGCCTTGACCAGTCAATTAATACGGCTGCACAGTATTGTTTCTTATCGATGGTGGTTGAGATATCGTTTTAGGACCTTGAGCGTGGCTGAGGTGGACCCATGACCAGCTCTGAAACCAGATTGCATAGCGGAGAAGGTATGGTGGGATTCGAAATGGTCAGTAATCTGTTTGTTGACTTGGCTTTCAAAGACCTTATAGTAGATTTATCGGTAGTGACAGTGTTTCCTATCCTCAGTGCAGTGGGCAGCTGGGAGGAGGTGTTCTTATTCTCCAAGGACTTTACAGTGTCCCAGAACTTTTTTGAGTTTGTGTTGCAGGAAGCGCATTTCTGCTTGAAAAGCTAGCCTTGGCTTTTCTAACTGCCTGTGTGTATTGGTTTCTAGCTTCCCTGAAAAGTTGCATATCACAGGGGCTGTTTGATGCTAATGCAGAATGCCATAGGATGTTTTTCTGTTGGTTAAGGGCAGTCAGGTCTGGAGGGAACCAGGAGCTATACCTGTTCCTGGTTCTAAATGTCTTGAATGGGACATGCTTATTTAAGATGGCGAGGAAGGCATTTAAAAAATTAAAAAACAAGCATCCTCTATTGTCGTGATGAGGTCAATGTTCTTTCAGGATACCCCGGCCAGGTCGATTAGAAAGGCCTGCTCGCTGAAGTGTTTGAGGGAGCGTTTGACAGTGATGAGTGGAGGTCGTTTTGACCTTGTTACATTACGGATGCAGGCAATGAAGCAGTGATCGCTGAGATCTTGGTTAGCTGTAAGAGAGTGTATTTAGGGCAAGGATTGGTTACGATAATGATATCTATGAGGGTGCCCGTGTTTACGGCTTAGGGGTGGTACCTGGTAGGTTCATTGATAATTTGTGTGAGATTGAGCGCATCAAGCTTAGATTGTAGGATAGCTGGGGTTTTAATAATGTTCCAGTTTAGTTTAGATAGGCGGTGGTGGAAAAAGTATCCAATTACTTGGGTAAAAGAAAAGATAACTTAATTGAAAACAACAAGTAAAAGTCACCCAGTAAAATTCTACTTGAGAAAAAGTCGAAAATAATTTGGTTTAAAATATACTTAAATATCAAAAGTAAATGTTATTACTCATATATACTTAAGTATCAAATGTAAAAGTAAAAGTGTAAATAATTTTAAATCCCTTATATTAAGCTAACCAGATGACACAAATGTCTTATTTTACAGATAGCCAGGGGCACACACCAACATTCCAACATAATTTACAAACGAAGCATGTGTGTTTAGTGAGTCAGACAGATTTTAAAAATGTAAAATGTAACATCTATTTAACTATGAAAGTCAGTTAAGAACAAATAGTCATTTACAATGACGGCCTACCGAGGAACAGTGGGTTAACTGCCTTGTTCAAGGGCAGAACGACAGATTTTTACCTTGTCAAAGGCAGTAGGACTGAACAGGGATGTTCTGTTGATAAGTGCATTTAGAGCACTTTCCTGCCCTGCTAAGCATTGAAAAAGTAATGAGTACTTTTGAGTGTCAAGGAAAATGTATGAAGTAAAAAGTACATTATTTTCTTTATGAATGTAATGTAATAAAAGTAGTAAAAAAATATATAAATAGTAAAGTAAATTACACCTACTTAAGTAGCACTTTAAGTATACAGTTGAAGCCGGAAGTTTACATACACTTAGGTTGGAGTCATTAAAACTCGTTTTTCAACCACTCCACAAATTTCTTGTAAACAAACTATAGTTTGGACATCTACTTTGTGCATGATAAGTAATTTTTCCAATAATTGTTTACAGACAGATTATTTCACTTACAATTCAATGTCTCACAATTTCAGTGGGTCAGAAGTTTACATACAATAAGTTGACTGTGCCCTTTAAACAGTTTGGAAAATTCCTGAAAATTATATCATGGCTTTAGAAGCTTCTGATAGGCTAATTGACATCATTTGAGTCAATTGGAGGTGTACCTGTGGATGTATTTCAAGGCCTACCATCAAACTAAGTGCCTCTTTGCTTGACATCATCATCAAACCAGAAACCTTTCAATATATACATGTAAACATTATTCTTAAACCATTTAAATATAATACATAGAAATGTTGTGGGACTATAGTAGATGAAGAATCAAGATTTTTTTTAGGTTGAGTATTTATTGGACTATTATGTTAGTACTATATTATATTATGTATGTTTGTAATAGTGTGTTATATGTCAAAATGTGTTATATGTGAAAATGTGTTTGTATTATATATATATATATATATATATATATATATATATATATATATATATATATTTTAATGTTTAAGGACTCTTGGACTCTTGGAAGATTAGTCCAAATGGGGACTAAAAGAGATCCGAATCAAATCATATCAAATCATGGGAAAATCAAAAGAAATCAGCCCCCAAAAAATGGTAGACCTCCACAAGTTTGGTTCATCCTTGGGAGCAATTTCCAAACACCTGAATGTACCACGTTCACCTGTACAAACAATAGTGCGCAAGTGTAAACACCATGGGACCACGCAGCCATCATATCACTCAGGAAAGAGACTCATTCTGTCTCCTAGAGAACTGAAAAAGCGTGTGCGAGCAAGGAGGCCTACAAACCTGACTCAGTTACACCAGCTCTGTCAAGAGGAATGGACCAAAATTCACCCAACTTATTGTGGGAAGCTTGTGGAAGACTACCTGAAACGTTTGACCCAAGTTAACAATTTAAAGGCAATGCTACCAAATACTAATTGAGTGTATGTAAACTTCAGACCCACTGGGAATGTGATGAAAGAAATAAAAGCTGAAATAAATCATTTCTCTCTCCTATTATTCTGACATTTCACATTTTTAAAATAAATTGGTGATCCTAACTGACCTAAGACAGGGAATTGTTACTAGGATTAAATATCAGGAATTGTGAAAAACTGAGTTTAAATGTACTTGGCTAAGGTGTATGTAAACTTCTGACTTCAACTGTATTTACTTAAGTACTTTACACCACTGTAGATAGGCCAAATGCAAAGTCAAAATTGTCTATATTGTAAAAATGCATGAAAACTAAAATTAGCTTTTGGGTCTTAATTTAAGGTTAGGGTTAGGCATTAGGGTTAGCAGTGTGGTTAAGGTTAGGGTTAAGGTTTAAAAACAGATTGTATTACTTTATGGCTGTGCCAGCTAGTGACCACTCTGCAGAGCTGCCTCCAGAACAAGATTCATGCAGGCAGGACAGGACAGGACAGAGGGGTAGACTGAGGTGAGGCTAGGCCTAGTTCTCTCTCTGTGTGTGTGTGTGTGTGTGTGTGTGTGTGTGTGTGTGTGTGTGTGTGTGTGTGTGTGTGTGTGTGTGTGTGTGTGTGTGTGTGTGTGTGTGTGTGTGTGTGTGTGTGTGTGTGTGTGTGTGTGTGTGTGTGTGTTTAGGGCTAGGGTAAAGACTGTGAGGAAGAACAAAAGAAAGGGTTGATCACCTGCTGTTTTGGTGTTGAAGCCTTGTGAGGATTTGTCAGTGAGTGGATAACGTGCCTCTGC
>NC_060182.1:85359809-85364353 GCF_021184085.1 Oncorhynchus gorbuscha
GATACAAACATTGTTGGGCACAGAGAACAGCACAAAGACAATAATTACATTGCATAAAGCAGCCACAACTGTCAGTTAGTGTCCATGATTGAGTCTTTGAATGAAGAGACTGAGATAAAACTGTCCAGTTTGAGTGTTTGTTGCAGCTTGTTCCAGTTGCTGGCTGCAGGGTACTGAATAGACTAGCGAGCCAAGGATGTGTGTGCTTTGGGGACCTTTAACAGAATGTGACTGGCAGAACGGGTGTTGTATGTGAAGGATGGCAGCTGTAGTAGATTTCTCAGATAGGGGGGAGTGAGGCCTAAGAGGATTTTATAAATAAGCATCAACCAGTGGGTCTTGCGACGGGTACACATAGATGACCAGTTTACAGAGGGATATAGAGTGCAGTGATGTGTCCTATAAGGAACATTGGTGGAAAATCTGATGGCCGAATGGTAAAGAACATCTAGCCACTCGAGAGCAACCTTTCTACCGATCTATAAATTACTCCATAATCTAGCATGGGTAGGATGGTCATCTGAATCAAAGTTGGTTTGGCAGTTGGGGTGAAAGAGGAGCGATTACAATAAAGGAAAACAAGTCTAGATTTAACTTAGCCTGCAGCTTTGATATGTGCTAGCTTTGATATGTGTTGAGCGAAAGACACCATGAGTGGTTGATTGTTGCCCCTCAGCTTTCTCAAGTCCTCCTGCAGTGCTGTTACCTGTGCTTTGTGGTGAACATAGCACATTGTAAATAAGAATTTGTTCTTAACTGACTTTCCTTGTTAAATAAAGGTTCAATATTGTTTTGATAATAAAGGTGTTCCTCTCCTCCTCAGGTGCTATTAGCAGTGCTGTGTGTTCCTCTCCTCCTCAGGTGCTATTAGCAGTGCTGTGTTCCTCCTCCTCAGGTGCTATTAACAGTGCTGTGTTCCTCCTCCTCAGGTGCTATTAGCAGTGCTGTGTTCCTCCTCCTCAGGTGCTATTAGCAGTGCTGTGCTCCTCCTCCTCAGGTGCTATTAGCAGTGCTGTGTTCCTCCTCCTCAGTTGCTATTAGCAGTGCTGTGTTCCTCCTCCTCAGGTGCTATTAGCAGTGCTGTGTTCCTCCTCCTCAGGTGCTATTAGCAGTGCTGTGTTCCTCCTCCTCAGGTGCTATTAACAGTGCTGTGTTCCTCCTCCTCAGGTGCTATTAACAGTGCTGTGTTCCTCCTCCTCAGGTGCTATTAACAGTGCTGTGTGTTCCTCTCCTCCTCAGGTGCTATTAGCAGTGCTGTGTTCCTCCTCCTCAGGTGCTACTAACAGTGCTGTGTTCCTCCTCCTCAGGTGCTATTAACAGTGCTGTGTGTTCCTCTCTCCTCAGGTGCTATTAGCAGTGCTGTGTGTTCCTCTCCTCCTCAGGTGCTATTAGCAGTGCTTTGTTCCTCTCCTCCTCAGGTGCTATTAGCAGTGCTGTGTTCCTCCTCCTCAGGTGCTATTAGCAGTGCTGTGTTCCTCTATTAGCAGTGCTGTGTTCCTCCTCCTCGGGTGCTATTAGCAGTGCTGTGTTCCTCCTCCTCGGGTGCTATTAGCAGTGCTGTGTTCCTCCTCCTCAGGTGCTATTAGCAGTGCTGTGTGTTCCTCTATTAGCAGTGCTGTGTTCCTCCTCCTCAGGTGTTATTAGCAGTGCTGTGTTCCTCTATTAGCAGTGCTGTGTTCCTCCTCCTCAGGTGCTACTAACAGTGCTGTGTTCCTCCTCCTCAGGTGCTATTAACAGTGTTGTGTGTTCCTCTCCTCCTCAGGTGCTATTAGCAGTGCTGTGTGTTCCTCTCCTCCTCAGGTGCTATTAGCAGTGCTTTGTTCCTCTCCTCCTCAGGTGCTATTAGCAGTGCTGTGTTCCTCCTCCTCAGGTGCTATTAGCAGTGCTGTGTTCCTCTATTAGCAGTGCTGTGTTCCTCCTCCTCGGGTGCTATTAGCAGTGCTGTGTTCTCCTCCTCAGGTGCTATTAGCAGTGCTGTGTTCCTCCTCCTCAGGTGCTATTAGCAGTGCTGTGTGTTCCTCTATTAGCAGTGCTGTGTTCCTCCTCCTCAGGTGTTATTAGCAGTGCTGTGTTCCTCTATTAGCAGTGCTGTGTTCCTCCTCCTCAGGTGCTATTAGCAGTGCTGTGTTCCTCTATTAGCAGTGCTGTGTTCCTCCTCCTCAGGTGCTATTAGCAGTGCTGTGTTCCTCCTCCTCAGGTGCTATTAGCAGTGCTGTGTTCCTCCTCCTCAGGTGCTATTAGCAGTGCTGTGTGTTCCTCTATTAGCAGTGCTGTGTTCCTCCTCCTCAGGTGTTATTAGCAGTGCTGTGTTCCTCTATTAGCAGTGCTGTGTTCCTCTCCTCCTCAGGTGCTATTAGCAGTGCTGTGTTCCTCCTCCTCAGGTGCTATTAGCAGTGCTGTGTTCCTCCTCCTCAGGTGCTATTAACAGTGCTGTGCTCCTCCTCCTCAGGTGCTATTAGCAGTGCTGTGTTCCTCTATTAGCAGTGCTGTGTTCCTCCTCCTCAGGTGCTATTAGCAGTGCTGTGTTCCTCCTCCTCAGGTGCTATTAACAGTGCTGTGTTCCTCCTCCTCAGGTGCTATTAACAGTGCTGTGTGTTCCTCTCCTCCTCAGGTGCTATTAGCAGTGCTGTGTTCCTCCTCCTCAGGTGCTACTAACAGTGCTGTGTTCCTCCTCCTCAGGTGCTATTAACAGTGCTGTGTGTTCCTCTCCTCCTCAGGTGCTATTAGCAGTGCTGTGTGTTCCTCTCCTCAGGTGCTATTAGCAGTGCTGTTCTCTCCTCAGGTGCTATTAGCAGTGCTGTGTTTCCTCCTCAGGTGCTATTAGCAGTGCTGTGTTCCTCTATTAGCAGTGCTGTGTTCCTCCTCCTCGGGTGCTAGCAGTGCTGTGTTCCTTCCTCCCCCTCAGGTGCCATTAGCAGTGCTGTTCCTCCTCCTCAGGTGCTATTAGCAGTGCTGTGTTCCTCCTCCTCAGGTGCTATTAGCAGTGCTGTGTTCCTCTATTAGCAGTGCTGTGTTCCTCCTCCTCGGGTGCTATTAGCAGTGCTGTGTTCCTCCTCCTCAGGTGCTATTAGCAGTGCTGTGTTCCTCCTCCTCAGGTGCTATTAACAGTGCTGTGCTCCTCCTCAGGTGCTATTAACAGTGCTGTGTTCCTCCTCCTCAGGTGCTATTAGCAGTGCTGTGTTCCTCCTCCTCAGGTGCTATTAACAGTGCTGTGTGTTCCTCCTCCTCAGGTGCTATTAACAGTGCTGTGTGTTCCTCTCCTCCTCAGGTGCTATTAGCAGTGCTGTGTTCCTCCTCCTCAGGTGCTACTAACAGTGCTGTGTTCCTCCTCCTCAGGTGCTATTAACAGTGCTGTGTGTTCCTCTCCTCCTCAGGTGCTATTAGCAGTGCTGTGTGTTCCTCTCCTCAGGTGCTATTAGCAGTGCTTTGTTCCTCTATTAGCAGTGCTGTGTTCCTCCTCCTCGGGTGCTATTAGCAGTGCTGTGTTCCTCCTCCTCGGGTGCTATTAGCAGTGCTGTGTTCCTCCTCCTCAGGTGCTATTAGCAGTGCTGTGTGTTCCTCTATTAGCAGTGCTGTGTTCCTCCTCCTCAGGTGTTATTAGCAGTGCTGTGTTCCTCTATTAGCAGTGCTGTGTTCCTCCTCCTCAGGTGCTATTAGCAGTGCTGTGTTCCTCTATTAGCAGTGCTGTGTTCCTCCTCCTCAGGTGCTATTAGCAGTGCTGTGTTCCTCCTCCTCAGGTGCTATTAGCAGTGCTGTGTTCCTCCTCCTCAGGTGCTATTAGCAGTGCTGTGTTCCTCTATTAGCAGTGCTGTGTTCCTCCTCAGGTGTTATTAGCAGTGCTGTGTTCCTCTATTAGCAGTGCTGTATTTCCTCTCACTCCTCAGGTGCTATTAGCAGTGCTGTGTTCCTCCTCCTCAGGTGCTATTAGCAGTGCTGTTCCTCCTCCTCAGGTGCTCCAGTGCTGTGCTCCTCCTCCTCAGGTGCTATTAGCAGTGCTGTGTTCCTCTATTAGCAGTGCTGTGTTCCTCCTCCTCAGGTGCTATTAGCAGTGCTGTGTTCCTCCTCCTCAGGTGCTATTAACAGTGCTGTGTTCCTCCTCCTCAGGTGCTATTAACAGTGCTGTGTTCCTCTCCTCCTCAGGTGCTATTAGCAGTGCTGTGTTCCTCCTCCTCAGGTGCTACTAACAGTGCTGTGTTCCTCCTCCTCAGGTGCTATTAACAGTGCTGTGTGTTCCTCTCCTCCTCAGGTGCTATTAGCAGTGCTGTGTGTTCCTCTCCTCCTCAGGTGCTATTAGCAGTGCTTTGTTCCTCTCCTCCTCAGGTGCTATTAGCAGTGCTGTGTTCCTCCTCCTCAGGTGCTATTAGCAGTGCTGTGTTCCTCTATTAGCAGTGCTGTGTTCCTCCTCCTCGGGTGCTATTAGCAGTGCTGTGTTCCTCCTCCTCAGGTGCTATTAGCAGTGCTGTGTTCCTCCTCCTCAGGTGCTATTAGCAGTGCTGTGTTCCTCCTCCTCAGGTGCTATTAGCAGTGCTGTGTTCCTCTATTAG
>NC_060182.1:85364453-85374441 GCF_021184085.1 Oncorhynchus gorbuscha
TTTCATTCCTGGATGACCTCCATGGAAGGGTTGTGCCGTACAACACCGAGCGTCTCATTTCATTCCTGGATGACATCCATGGAAGGGTTGGGCCGTACAACACCGAGCGTCTCATTTCATTCCTGGATGACCTCCATGGAAGGGTTGGGCCGTACAACACCGAGCGTCTCCTTTCATTCCTGGATGACCTCCATGGAAGGGTTGGGCCGTACAACACCGAGCGTCTCATTTCATTCCTGGATGACCTCCATGGAAGGGTTGGGCCGTACAACACCGAGCGTCTCCTTTCATTCCTGGATGACCTCCATGGAAGGGTTGTGCCGTACAACACCGAGCGTCTCTTTTCATTCCTGGATGACCTCCATGGAAGGGTTGTGCCGTACAACACCGGGCGTCTCCTTTCATTCCTGGATGACCTCCATGGAAGGGTTGTGCCGTACAACACCGAGCGTCTCCTTTCATTCCTGGATGACCTCCATGGAAGGGTTGTGCCGTACAACACCGAGCGTCTCCTTTCATTCCTGGAGGACCTCCATGGAAGGGTTGTGCCGTACAACACCGAGCGTCTCATTTCATTCCTGGATGACCTCCATGGAAGGGTTGTGCCGTACAACACCGAGCGCTCTCCTTTCATTCCTGGATGACCTCCATGGAAGGGTTGGGCCGTACAACACCGAGCGTCTCATTTCATTCCTGGATGACCTCCATGGAAGGGTTGGGCCGTACAACACCGAGCGTCTCATTTCATTCCTGGATGACCTCCATGGAAGGGTTGTGCCGTACAACACCGGAGCGTCTCCATTTCATTCCTGGATGGCCTCCATGGAAGGGTTGTGCCGTACAACACCGAGCGTCTCATTTCATTCCTGGATGACCTCCATGGAAGGGTTGTGCCGTACAACACCGAGCGTCTCCTTTCATTCCTGGATGACCTCCATGGAAGGGTTGTGCCGTACAACACCGAGCGTCTCATTTCATTCCTGGATGACCTCCATGGAAGGGTTGTGCCGTACAACACCGAGCGTCTCCTTTCATTCCTGGATGACCTCCATGGAAGGGTTGTGCCGTACAACACCGAGCGTCTCCTTTCATTCCTGGATGACCTCCATGGAAGGGTTGTGCCGTACAACACCGAGCGTCTCCTTTCATTCCTGGATGACCTCCATGGAAGGGTTGTGCCGTACAACACCGAGCGTCTCCTTTCATTCCTGGATGACCTCCATGGAAGGGTTGTGCCGTACAACACCGAGCGTCTCCTTTCATTCCTGGAGGACCTCCATGGAAGGGTTGTGCCGTACAACACCGAGCGTCTCATTTCATTCCTGGATGACCTCCATGGAAGGGTTGTGCCGTACAACACCGAGCGTCTCCTTTCATTCCTGGATGATCTCCATGGAAGGGTTGGGCCGTACAACACCGAGCGTCTCATTTAATTCCTGGATGACCTCCATGGAAGGGTTGTGCCGTACAACACCGAGCGTCTCATTTCATTCCTGGATGGCCTCCATGGAAGGGTTGTGCCGTACAACACCGAGCGTCTCATTTCATTCCTGGATGACCTCCATGGAAGGGTTGTGCCGTACAACACCGAGCGTCTCCTTTCATTCCTGGATGACCTCCATGGAAGGGTTGTGCCGTACAACACCGAGCGTCTCCTTTCATTCCTGGATGACCTCCATGGAAGGGTTGTGCCGTACAACACCGAGTGTCTCCTTTCATTCCTGGATGACCTCCATGGAAGGGTTGGGCCGTACAACACCGAGCGTCTCATTTCATTCCTGGATGTCCTCCATGGAAGGGTTGTGCCGTACAACACCGAGCGTCTCATTTAATTCCTGGATGACCTCCATGGAAGGGTTGTGCCGTACAACACCGAGCGTCTCCTTTCATTCCTGGATGACCTCCATGGAAGGGTTGTGCCGTACAACACCGAGCGTCTCCTTTCATTCCTGGATGACCTCCATGGAAGGGTTGTGCCGTACAACACCGAGCGTCTCCTTTCATTCCTGGATGACCTCCATGGAAGGGTTGTGCCGTACAACACCGAGCGTCTCATTTCATTCCTGGATGACCTCCATGGAAGGGTTGTGCCGTACAACACCGAGCGTCTCCTTTCATTCCTGGATGACCTCCATGGAAGGGCTGTGCCGTACAACACCGAGCGTCTCATTTCATTCCTGGATGACCTCCATGGAAGGGTTGTGCCGTACAACACCGAGCGTCTCATTTCATTCCTGGATGACATCCATGGAAGGGTTGGGCCGTACAACACCGAGCGTCTCATTTCATTCCTGGATGACCTCCATGGAAGGGTTGGGCCGTACAACACCGAGCGTCTCCTTTCATTCCTGGATGACCTCCATGGAAGGGTTGGGCCGTACAACACCGAGCGTCTCATTTCATTCCTGGATGACCTCCATGGAAGGGTTGGGCCGTACAACACCGAGCGTCTCCTTTCATTCCTGGATGACCTCCATGGAAGGGTTGTGCCGTACAACACCGAGCGTCTCTTTTCATTCCTGGATGACCTCCATGGAAGGGTTGTGCCGTACAACACCGAGCGTCTCCTTTCATTCCTGGATGACCTCCATGGAAGGGTTGTGCCGTACAACACCGGCGTCTCCTTTCATTCCTGGATGACCTCCATGGAAGGGTTGTGCCGTACAACACCGAGCGTCTCCTTTCATTCCTGGAGGACCTCCATGGAAGGGTTGTGCCGTACAACACCGAGCGTCTCATTTCATTCCTGGATGACCTCCATGGAAGGGTTGTGCCGTACAACACCGAGCGTCTCCTTTCATTCCTGGATGACCTCCATGGAAGGGTTGGGCCGTACAACACCGGCGTCTCATTTCATTCCTGGATGACCTCCATGGAAGGGTTGGGCCGTACAACACCGAGCGTCTCATTTCATTCCTGGATGACCTCCATGGAAGGGTTGTGCCGTACAACACCGAGCGTCTCATTTCATTCCTGGATGGCCTCCATGGAAGGGTTGTGCCGTACAACACCGAGCGTCTCATTTCATTCCTGGATGACCTCCATGGAAGGGTTGTGCCGTACAACACCGGCGTCTCCTTTCATTCCTGGATGACCTCCATGGAAGGGTTGTGCCGTACAACACCGAGCGTCTCATTTCATTCCTGGATGACCTCCATGGAAGGGTTGTGCCGTACAACACCGAGCGTCTCCTTTCATTCCTGGATGACCTCCATGGAAGAGGTTGTGCGTACAACACGGCGTCTCCCTTTCATTCCTGGATGACCTCCATGGAAGGGTTGTGCCGTACAACACCACAGCGTCTCCTTTCATTCTGGATACCTCCATGGAAGGTTGTGCCTGCATAACACCGAGCGTCTCCTTTCATTCCTGGATGACCTCCATGGAAGGGTTGTGCCGTACAACACCGAGCGTCTCCTTTCATTCCTGAGGACCTCCCTGGAAGGGTTGTGCCGCATAACACCGAAAGCGTCTCATTTCATTCCTGGATGACCTCCATGGAAGGGTTGTGCCGTACAACACCGGCGTCTCTTTCATTCCTGGATGATCTCCATGGAAGGGTTGGGGCCAGACAACACCGAGCTCCCATTTAATTCCTGGATGACCTCCATGGAAGGGTTGTGCCGCAACACCGGGCCGCCTCATTTCATTCCTGGATGGCCTCCATGGAAGGGTTGTGCCGTACAACACCCGGGCGTCTCATTTCATTCCTGGATGACCTCCATGGAAGGGTTGTGCCGTACAACACCGAGCGTCTCCTTTCATTCCTGGATGACCTCCATGGAAGGTAGCGTACAACACCGAGCGTCTCCTTTCATTCCTGGATGACCTCCATGGAAGGGTTGTGCCGTACAACTTGAGTGTCTCCTTTCATTCCTGGATGACCTCCATGGAAGGGTTGGGCGTCTTTTTGACGTCATTTCATTCCTGGATGTCCTCCATGGAAGGGTTGTGCCGTACAACACCGAGCGTCTCATTTCATTCCTGGATGACCTCCATGGAAGGGTTGTGCCGTACAACACCGAGCGTCTCCTTTCATTCCTGGATGACCTCCATGGAAGGTTGTGCCGTACAACACCGAGCGTCTCATTTCATTCTGGATGACCTCCATGGAAGGGTTGTGCCGTACAACACCGAAACCCTTTCATTCCTGGATGACCTCCATGGAAGGGTTGGGCCGTACAACACCGAGCGTCTCATTTCATTCCTGGATGACCTCCATGGAAGGGTTGTGCCGTACAACACCGAGCGTCTCATTTCATTCCTGGATGACCTCCATGGAAGGGTTGTGCCGTACAACACCGAGCGTCTCATTTCATTCCTGGATGGCCTCCATGGAAGGGTTGTGCCGTAAACACCGAGCGTCTCTTTTCATTCCTGGATGACCTCCATGGAAGGGTTGTGCCGCATACACAGGTCTCATTTCATTCCTGGATGACCTCCATGGAAGGGTTGGGCCGTACAACACCGAGGGTCTCATTTCATTCCTGGATGACCTCCATGGAAGGGTTGGGCCGTACAACACCGAGCGTCTCCTTTCATTCCTGGATGACCTCCATGGAAGGGTTGTGCCGTACAACACCGAGCGTCTCATTTCATTCCTGGATGACCTCCATGGAAGGGTTGTGCCGTACAACACCGAGCGTCTCCTTTCATTCCTGGATGACCTCCATGGAAGGGTTGTGCCAGGTGAGGAAAGGGTCACAGTGAGGTGAAATCAGCCAACGGTTGTAATTGTATGTGGCATTTCACCACAGAGTGGTTTACAGCCCATCCCAGGATGGTGTCACGTTTCCCATACAGTCACAGAGTGGTTTGCAGCCCATCCCAGGATGGTGTCACGTTTCCCATGCAGTCACAGACTGGTTTGCAGCCCATCCCAGGATGGTGTCACCCCTCCCATGCAGTCACAGAGTGGTTTACAGCCCATCCCAGGATGGTGTCACGTTTCCCATGCAGTCACAGAGCGGTTTACAGCCCATCCCAGGATGGTGTCACGTTTCCCATGCAGTCACAGAGTGGTTTACAGCCCATCCCAGGATGGTGTCACCCCTCCCATGCAGTCACAGAGTGGTTTGCAGCCCATCCCAGGATGGTGTCAGCCCTCCCATACAGTCACAGAGTGGTTTGCAGCCCATCCCAGGATGGTGTCACCCCTCCCATGCAGTCACAGAGTGGTTTGCAGCCCATCCCAGGATGGTGTCACCCTCCCATGCAGTCACAGAGTGGTTTGCAGCCCATCCCAGGATGGTGTCACTTTCTTCCCACCTTTACTCTCCATTCCTCATCCCCATAGAGGAATTATTTTCCTCATGGAGGTGGAAGGTTTATGACCACCATCCACATGATCAAATGTCCCTCCTGGATGCAATGAATGCTGGATGCCTGGACATATCTGCAGAATATTGCCAGGGATGGACCAGGCATTCAAAAGATAATTTCTAGGTGTATTGCCCAAGATGACATAAGATGTGATGTGGATGAGAATCTGTGGCCAAATGCAGAAGACAGGGTTGACTAGCATTACTACTGTATCGGGTAGATGAATAAATACAAATTCTTGTATTTTAGAATCAGTCAATGTAAATGACATAAAACATATTAAGCATATTGCATTATGTCTGATTCATTCCTGAAACATACACTGCAGTGAATTCTAAACAGTTGAGAGTGTCATTCTTGTTTTTGTAAAGACATTTTACAAAATAAAACATTGTGTAATGCAACCTGTTGTTAGTGTTTTTTAGGTCATTGATTTATGAGTGACAAAGTATGCTTGTTGGGTGACAACTTTGCTAGTGTTATGGAAGAATGAGTTGATTTGAGACATGTATGAAGTGTTTGGTAGTTGTAGTGCATTTTGGATGTGAAATTAACTGCTGTACCAAGCTGAACTTTGGTTAGGAAAACTGTGTGAAGAGTTTTGAAAAAGTGAGTATTGAGCAATGGGTCCAAGCGAATGTAAAATATTTTATTATATTGTATTATATTTTTCTTTATGTTATATTCTCCGACATTAATTTCACGTTCCCACACACTTCAAAGTGCTTCCTTTCAAATGGTATGAAGAAGATGCATATCATTGCTTCAGGGTCTGAGCTACAGGCAGTTAGATTTGGGTATGTCATTTTAGGAAAATTGATTTTAAAAAAAAAGGGTCCGATCCTCATGAAAGTACTACCTAAGCAGTTTATTTGTCTGTACTTTACTTTTTTACAATTTATATTTTGGACAACTTTTACTTCACTACATTTTCAAGAAAATAATGTGCTTTTAAAAATTCAGACATTTTACCTGACAATCAAAAGTACGCGTTACATTTTGAATGTAGCAGGACAGGAAATCAAAGACCATCCCTGGCCATCCCTACTGCCTCTGATCTGGTGGACTCACTAAACACACACGATTCATTTGAAAATGATGTCTAAGTGTTGGACACTGTCCCTGGCTATCCATAAATTATATTTAAGCAATTACATTATTAAGTATATTTAAGCAATTACATTTACTTTCGATACTTAAGTATATTTAAAACCAACTACTTTTAAACTTACTCAAGTAGTACTTTACTGGGTGACTTTCACTTTTATGAACGTTTGTTTTACTTTTACTCAAGTATGACAATTGAATACTTTTTCCTCCACTGCAAGGTTCTATGTTGTTATCACTTCTGATTCAGGAAAGGGATATTCACAATTGCTGCGTCTCTGTGACTGACTGGCCTCCTTATTGAGCACAACACAGCAAGGAACACACAGTATTGTTGGTTCTGTATAAATAGCAGTGTTTTGTCAGCATGCAGTACTAGAACAATAATGTTATATACTATAAGCAGTGGACATGCCAAGCAGATTTGTTTCTTTCATGTAAGCTCTTATAAACTCCATCCATCTCTTTCTTTCCCCCTTATTCATATTTTTCTTTCCTCCATCCATCTCTTTCTTCTCTTCCACAACTTCGCCCCTGTAGATACCGAGAAGTAACAACGGGTTGAAGAGCGTTGACCCTCAGAGACACAGAACCACAGCGAGCCTTTATTTGTTTAGTGCCTTTCTATACTCCTATCACATCCCTTTTTATACACCTATCACATCCCTTTCTATACTCTATCACATCCCTTTCTGTACACCTATCAGATCCCTTTCTATACTCCTATCACATCCCTTTTCTATGCACCTATCACATCCCTTTCTCTATGCACCTATCACATCCCTTTCTATACTCCTATCACATCCCTTTCTATACTCCTATCACATCCCTTTCTATACACCCTATCACATCCCTTTCTTATACTCTATCACATCCCTTTCTATACACCTATCACATCCCTTTCTATCACACCTATCAGATCCCTTTCTACTCTATCACATCCCTTTCTATGCACCTATCACATCCCTTTCTATGCACCTATCACATCCCTTTCTATACTCCTATCACATCCCTTTCTATACCCTATCACATCCCTTTCTGCTACTCCTATCACATCCCTTTCTATGCACCTATCACATCCCTTTCTATGCACCTATCACATCCCTTTCTATGCTCCTATCACATCCCTTTCTATACTCCTATCACATCCTTTCTATGCACCTATCATCCCTTTCTATACTCCTTATCACATCCCTTTCTATACTCCTATCACATCCCTTTCTATACTCCTATCACATCCCTTTCTATACTCCTATCACATCCCTTTCTATACACCTATCACATCCCTTTCTATACACCTATCACATCCCTTTCTATACACCTATCACATCCCTTTCTATACACCTATCATCCCTTTCTATGCACCTATCACATCCCTTTCTATGCCCTATCACATCCCTTTCTGTGCACCTATCACATCCTTTCTATGCACCTATCATCCTTTCCTATACTCCTATCACATCCTATACTCCTATCATCCTTTCTGTCCCTTTTCTATACTCCTTTCTTGCACATCCCCGCTTTCTATGCTCCTATCCACATCCCTTTCTATACACCTCTATGCTCCTATCCCTTTCTATGCTCCTATCACATCCTTTCTATACACTATCACATCCCGCTCTATACTCCTATCACATCCTTTCTATGCACCTATCACATCCTTTCTATGCACCTATCACATCCCTTTCTATACTCCTATCACATCCCCTTTCTATACACCTATCACACATCCCTTTCATCTCCTGTCATCCCTTTCTATGCTCCTATCACATCCCTTTCTATGCTCCTATCATCCCTTTCTATGCTCTATCATCCTTTCTATACACCTATCATCCTTTCTATACACCTATCATCCTTTCTATACACCTATCATCCCTTTCTATGCACCTATCGCATCCTATCATCATCCTTTCTATGCATCCCTTTCTATCACCTATCACATCCTTTCTATACTCCTATCACATCCTTTCTATACTCCTATCACATCCTTTCTATGCTCCCTATCACACATCCCTTTCTATTACTCCTATCACATCCCTTTCCTATACACCTGTCACTCCCTATCACCTTTCTATACACCTATCATCCTTTCTATACACCTATCATCCCTTTCTATGCACCTATCACATCCTTTCTATGCACCTTTCTATCATCCATCCTTTCTATACTCCTATCACATCCCTTTCTATGCACCTATCACATCCTTTCTGTGCCCTATCACATCCCTTTCTATCATCCCTTTCTGTACCTATCACATCCCTTTCTATCTCCCTATCACATCCTTTCTATGCTCCTATCACATCCCTTTCTATACACCTATCACATCCTTTCTATACTCCTATCACATCCCTTTCTATATCACTCTATCTATGCCTATCCCTTTTTCCTATCACCTATGCACACATCCTTTCTATACTCCTATCGTCCCTTTCTATACACCTATCATCCCTTTCTATGCTCCTATCCATCCCTTTCATGCTCCTATCATCCTTTCTACATCCCTTTCTATGCACCTATCACATCCTTTTCTATCAGATCCCTATACTCATCCTTTCCATTACTCTATGCCTGTCACATCCCCTTTCTATCACATCCTTTCTATCACCCCATCCCTTTCTATGCACCTATCACATCCCTTTCTATACTCTATCACATCCTTTCTATACACCTCACATCCTTTCTATGCACCTGTCATCCCTTTCTATACACATATCACGTCCTTTCTATACTCCTATCACATCCTTTCTGTCTCCTATCCATCCCTTTCTATGCACCTATCACATCCCGGCTTTCTGTACACCTATCCCATCCTTTCTATACACCTATCACATCCCTTTCTATACACCTAATCACATCCCTTTCTATGCACCTATCATCCTTTCTATGCACCTATGTGGGCTTTACCTTACCTATCGGATCCTTTCTGTATGCACCTATCACATCCTTTCTATACAGCTATCTGAGATCCTTTCTGTCTCCTATCACATCCCTTTCCATGCCTATCACATCCTTTCTAATACCCTATCATCCCTTTCTATACACCTATCATCCCTTTCTGTACACCTATCACATCCCTTTCTATGCACCTATCACATCCCTTTCTATGCACCTATCACATCCCTTTCTATGCACCTATCACATCCCTTTCCATACACCTATCACATCCCTTTCTATGCACCTATCACATCCCTTTCTATACACCTATCACATCCCTTTCTATACACCCTATCCCATCCCTTTCTATACTCCTCATCACATCCCTTTCTATACTCCTATCACATCCCTTTCTATACACCTATCACATCCCTTTCTATACTCCTATCACATCCCTTTCTATACTCCTATCACATCCCTTTCTATACACCTATCACATCCCTTTCTATACACCTATCACATCCCTTTCTATACACCTATCACATCCTTTCTATACCTATCACACCTCCCCGCACCATCACACCCTTTCTATACCTATCACATCCCTTTCATGCCCTATCATCCCTTTCTATACCTATCACATCCCTTTCTATACTCCTATCACATCCCTTTCTATACTCCTATC
>NC_060182.1:85374541-85379364 GCF_021184085.1 Oncorhynchus gorbuscha
GAGCACATTCTGTTCTGAGTACATTCTGTTCTGAAGTACATTCTGTTCGGAGTACATTTGTTCTGTTCTGTTCTGAGCACATTCTGTTCTGGTACATTCTGTTCTGAGCACATTCTGTTCTGAGCACATTCTGTTCTGGCACATTCTGTTCTGGTACATTCTGTTCTGGGCACATTCTGTTCTGAGTACATTCTGTTCTGAGCACATTCTGTTCTGAGCACATTCTGTTCTGAGTACATTCTGTTCTGAGCACATTCTGTTCTGAGTACATTCTGTTCTGACACATTCTGTTCTGGTACATTCTGTTCTGAGTACATTCTGTTCGGGAGTGCATTCTGTTCTGGAGCACATTCTGTTCTGAGGTACATTTCTGTTCTGAGTACATTCTGTTCTGAGCACATTCTGTTCTGAGCACATTCTGTTCTGAGCACATTCTGTTCTGAGTACATTCTGTTCTGGTACGTTCTGTTCTAGGCAAATTCTGAGCACATTCTGTTCTGAGTACATTCTGTTCTACCACATTCTGTTCTGAGTACATTCTGTTCTGAGCACATTCTGTTCTGAGCACATTCTGTTCTGAGTACATTCTGTTCTGAGTACATTCTGTTCTGAGTACATTCTGTTCTGGGCAGTTTTCTGTTCTGGTACATTCTGTTCTGAGCACATTCTGTTTTACAGGCACATTCCTGTTCAAGGCACATTCTGTTCTGGGAATTACATTCTGTTCTGAGTACGTTCTGTTCTGAGCACATTCTGTTCTGAGTACATTCTGTTCTGAGCACATTCTGTTCTGAGCACATTCTGTTCTGAGCACATTCTGTTCTGAGTACATTCTGTTCTGAGTACAATTCTGTTCTGAGTACATTCTGATCCTGGGCACATTCTGTTCTGGGCACATTCTGTTCTGGCACATTCTGTTCTAAGTACATTCTGTTCTGAGTACATTCTGTTCTGAGCACATTCTGTTCTGAGTACATTCTGTTCTGAGTACATTCTGTTCTGAGCACATTCTGTTCTGAGTACATTCTGTTTCTGAGCACACATTTCTGTTCACCCAGGTACATTCTGTTCACAGCACATTCTGTTCTGAGTACATTCTGTTCTGGAGCACACTGTGCATTCTGTTCTGAGTACATCTTCTGTTCTGAGCACATTCTGTTTCTGAGTACATTCTGTTCTGAGCACATTCTGTTCTGAGCACATTCTGTTCTGAGTACATTCTGTTCTGAGTACATTCTGTTCTGAGCACATTCTGTTCTGAGTACATTCTGTTCTGAGTACATTCTGTTCTGGAGCACATTCTGTTCTGAGTACATTCTGTTCTGGAGTACATTCTGTTCTGAGTACATTCTGTTCTGAGTACATTCTGTTCTGAGTACATTCTTGTTCTGAGCACATTCTGCTGAGTACATTCTGTTCTGAGCACATTCTGTTCTGAGTACATTCTGTTCTGAGTACATTCTGTTCTGAGTACATTCTGTTCTGAGCACATTCTGTTCTGAGTACATTCTGTTCTGAGCACATTCTGTTCTGAGTACATTTCTGTTCTGGAGTACATTCTGTTCTGAGTACATTCTGTTCTGAGTACATTCTGTTCTGAGCACATTCTGTTCTGAGCACATTCTGTTCCTGAGTACATTCTGTTCTGAGTACATTCTGTTCTGAGCACATTCTGTTCTGAGTACATTCTGTTCTGAGCACATTCTGTTCTGAGTACATTCTGTTCTGAGTACATTCTGTTCTGAGCACATTCTGTTCTGAGGCCATTCTGTTCTGAGCACATTCTGTTCAGAGTACATTCTGTTCTGAGTACATTCTGTTCTGAAAGTACATTCTGTTCTGAGTACATTCTGTTCTGAGTACATTCTGTTCTGAGTACATTCTGTTCTGAGTACATTCTGTTCACAGGCACATTCTCTGAGTACATTCTGTTCTGAGTACATTCTGTTCTGAGTACATTCTGTTCTGAGCACATTCTGTTCTGAGTACATTCTGTTCTGAGTACATTCTGTTCTGAGCACATTCTGTTCTGAGTACATTCTGTTCTGAGTACATTCTGTTCTGAGTACATTCTGTTCTGAGCACATTCTGTTCTGAAAGTACATTCTGTTCTGAGTACATTCTGTTCTGAGTACATTCTGTTCTGAGTACATTCTGTTCTGAGTACATTCTGTTCTGAGTACATTCTGTTCTGACACATTCTGTTCTGAGTACATTCTGTTCTGAGTACATTCTGTTCTGAGTACATTCTGTTCTGAGCACATTCTGTTCAGAGTACATTCTGTTCTGAGCACATTCTGTTCTGAGTATTACATTCTGTTCGGAGCACATTCTGTTCTGAGTACATTCTGTTCTGAGCACATTCTGTTCTGGTACATTCTGTTCTGAGTACATTCTGTTCTGAGTACATTCTGTTCTGAGCACATTCTGTTCTGAGTACATTCTGTTCTGAGCACATTCTGTTCTGAGTACATTCTGTTCTGGCTTACATTCTGTTCTGAGCACATTCTGTTCTGAGTACATTCTGTTCTGAGCACATTCTGTTCTGAGTACATTCTGTTCTGAGCACATTCTGTTCTGAGCACATTCTGTTCTGAGTACATTCTGTTCTGGAGTACATTCTGTTCTGAGCACATTCTGTTCTGAGTACATTCTGTTCTGAGCACATTCTGTTCTGAGCACATTCTGTTCTGAGTACATTCTGTTCTGAGCACATTCTGTTCTGAGTACATTCTGTTCTGAGTACATTCTGTTCTGAGTACATTCTGTTCTGAGTACATTCTGTTCTGAGCACATTCTGTTCTGAGTACATTCTGTTCTGAGCACATTCTGTTCTGAGTACATTCTGTTCTGAGCACATTCTGTTCTGAGTACATTCTGTTCTGAGCACATTCTGTTCTGAGCACATTCTGTTCTGAGCACATTCTGTTCTGAGTACATTCTGTTCTGAGCACATTCTGTTCTGAGTACATTCTGTTCTGAGCACATTCTGTTCTGAGCACATTCTGTTCTGAGTACATTCTGTTCTGAGCACATTCTGTTCTGAGTACATTCTGTTCTGAGCACATTCTGTTCTGAGTACATTCTGTTCTGAGTACATTCTGTTCTGAGTACATTCTGTTCTGAGTACATTCTGTTCTGAGTACATTCTGTTCTGAGTACATTCTGTTCTGAGCACATTCTGTTCTGAGCACATTCTGTTCTGAGCACATTCTGTTCTGAGTACATTCTGTTCTGAGTACATTCTGTTCTGAGCACATTCTGTTCTGAGTACATTCTGTTCTGAGCACATTCTGTTCTGAGCACATTCTGTTCTGAGCACATTCTGTTCTGAGTACATTCTGTTCTGAGTACATTCTGTTCTGAGTACATTCTGTTCTGAGCACATTCTGTTCTGAGCACATTCTGTTCTGAGTACATTCTGTTCTGAGTACATTCTGTTCTGAGTACATTCTGTTCTGAGCACATTCTGTTCTGAGTACATTCTGTTCTGAGTACATTCTGTTCTGAGCACATTCTGTTCTGAGTACATTCTGTTCTGAGTACATTCTGTTCTGAGTACATTCTGTTCTGAGCACATTCTGTTCTGAGCACATTCTGTTCTGAGCACATTCTGTTCTGAGTACATTCTGTTCTGAGCACATTCTGTTCGGAGTACATTCTGTTCTGAGTACATTCTGTTCTGAGCACATTCTGTTCTGAGCACATTCTGTTCTGAGTACATTCTGTTCTGAGTACATTCTGTTCTGAGTACATTCTGTTCTGAGTACATTCTGTTCTGAGCACATTCTGTTCTGAGCACATTCTGTTCTGAGCACATTCTGTTCTGAGCACATTCTGTTCTGGAGTACATTCTGTTCTGAGTACATTCTGTTCTGAGCACATTCTGTTCTGAGTACATTCTGTTCTGAGTACATTCTGTTCTGAGCACATTCTGTTCTGAGCACATTCTGTTCTGAGTACATTCTGTTCTGAGCACATTCTGTTCTGAGTACATTCTGTTCTGAGCACATTCTGTTCTGAGCACATTCTGTTCTGAGTACATTCTGTTCTGAGCACATTCTGTTCTGAGTACATTCTGTTCTGAGTACATTCTGTTCTGAGTACATTCTGTTCTGAGTACATTCTGTTCTGAGCACATTCTGTTCTGAGTACATTCTGTTCTGAGCACATTCTGTTCTGAGTACATTCTGTTCTGAGCACATTCTGTTCTGAGTACATTCTGTTCTGAGTACATTCTGTTCCTGAGTACATTCTGTTCTGAGCACATTCCTGTTCTGAGCACATTCTGTTCTGAGCACATTCTGTTCTGAGTACATTCTGTTCTGAGCACATTCTGTTCTGAGTACATTCTGTTCTGAGCACATTCTGTTCTGAGTACATTCTGTTCTGAGTACATTCTGTTCTGATGTACATTCTGTTCTGAGTACATTCTGTTCTGAGTACATTCTGTTCTGAGCACATTCTGTTCTGAGCACATTCTGTTCTGAGCACATTCTGTTCTGAGTACATTCTGTTCTGAGTACATTCTGTTCTGAGTACATTCTGTTCTGAGCACATTCTGTTCTGGAGCACATTCTGTTCTAAGTACATTCTGTTCTGAGTACATTCTGTTCTGAGCACATTCTGCCCTGAGTACATTCTGTTCTGAGCACATTCTGGTTCTGAGCACATTCTGTTCTGAGTACATTCTGTTCTGAGTACATTCTGTTCTGAGTACATTCTGTTCTGAGCACATTCTGTTACATCTGTCTCCTGAGCATCTCCTGTTCTGAGTACATTTCTGGGTTCTGAGCACATTCTGCCCTGAGCACATTCTGTTC
>NC_060182.1:85379464-85386964 GCF_021184085.1 Oncorhynchus gorbuscha
TAACTGTTTCTCCTGCATACCCGCAATGTAAATCTAGATATGCTGTAACTGTTTCTCCTGCATACCCGCAATGTAAATCTAGATATGCTGTAACTGTTTCTCCTGCATACCCGCAATGTAAATCTAGATATGCTGTAACTGTTTCTCCTGCATACCCGCAATGTAAATCTAGATATGCTGTAACTGTTTCTCCTGCATACCCGCAATGTAAATCTAGATATGCTGTAACTGTTTCTCCTGCAATGTAAATCTAGATATGCTGTAACTGTTTCTCCTGCATACCCGCAATGTAAATCTAGATATGCTGTAACTGTTTCTCCTGCATACCCGCAATGTAAATCTAGATATGCTGTAACTGTTTCTCCTGCATACCCGCAATGTAAATCTAGATATGCTGTAACTGTTTCTCCTGCATACCCGCAATGTAAATCTAGATATGCTGTAACTGTTTCTCCTGCATACCCGCAATGTAAATCTAGATATGCTGTAACTGTTTCTCCTGCATACCCGCAATGTAAATCTAGATATGCTGTAACTGTTTCTCCTGCATACCCGCAATGTAAATCTAGATATGCTGTAACTGTTTCTCCTGCATACCCGCAATGTAAATCTAGATATGCTGTAACTGTTTCTCCTGCATACCCGCAATGTAAATCTAGATATGCTGTAACTGTTTCTCCTGCATACCCGCAATGTAAATCTAGATATGCTGTAACTGTTTCTCCTGCATACCCGCAATGTAAATCTAGATATGCTGTAACTGTTTCTCCTGCATACCCGCAATGTAAATCTAGATATGCTGTAACTGTTTCTCCTGCATACCCGCAATGTAAATCTAGATATGCTGTAACTGTTTCTCCTGCATACCCGCAATGTAAATCTAGATATGCTGTAACTGTTTCTCCTGCATACCCGCAATGTAAATCTAGATATGCTGTAACTGTTTCTCCTGCATACCCGCAATGTAAATCTAGATATGCTGTAACTGTAGATATGTTTCTCCTGCATACCCGCAAAATCTAGATAAATCTAGATATGCTGTAACTGTTTCTCCTGCATACCCGCAATGTAAATCTAGATATGCTAATATTTGGAACCGTAAATCTAGGAAGAGTAACTGTTTCTCCCCTCGCAATTAAATCATACATGACACATTCATTCCAAATAATATAGCCAAATGGGCCAAAGCTCCCCTCTTTAAATCATCTTAAAATAATATAGCCAAATGGGCCAAGCCTATATCTTAAGCTTCCCTTTCCAAACAGTTTGCACGTATATTATGACACAACAATTTTTAAGTTTTTGCAGCATTCAGCATTTTTGGGGGGGGGCTGCTGGAGCACACTATTTATTTTTTCTTGAGGCTTGTCGAAGTTTGGTAGCCGAAGTCTATGCCCCTTCATCTGTAATTTGTCAACAGTCAAGATTCTTCAATTAAGTGTTTGTTGTCATTCAACGACAGATGACTCGTTTTCATGCACATATTTTCTACTTGAGAAATACTTCACCAAACATCTTAGTTAGATGTAAAATTATGCTACTAAGACCTCCTCTGCAAAAATACTAAATTAATTACAGATTTCTTGAGTTATCTTAGATTAATTCAAACTATTTTGAGGAAGTGTACTTGTCGCTACGGCATTTCAAGGTGGACAAACAGTAATATTGCTGTTTTTTTTTCTTGGTTTTTCAAGCTAAGGTATTTTAAGGGAGTATGTGAGCACAGATGTTCCCTAAAGCCTAGTCGAGTTCCACTAGGAGCAAAACAAACCTATGCATGTGGACACCTTAACTCCACTAAAGTCATAGATATAAAATGCATTTCTGTGGTCAAAGTATCTCAAAATGATGCCCTAGTATTCCGGAACCCGAGAAAATAAGAAATTCCAAGAGGCGGACCAGAAGGTTAATAAAGTCTTTAACCCAGATGGAAATAAATGTTTCCATTCAATGAATGGCTCATTTTAGTCCTGTTAATTTTGATTAACCTTTAAAATGAAACTGTTTTGCCTTTGGAACTGTCTATATCTGGCTGGTGTTATTGAGTCCAGCTCATTAGGCCATTTGAAACCTTCTTTTCCCTTTTTAGCCAAGACTCCAATACATTTTAACAGAAAGTTAGCAAAAATAGATAAGATCTTGCGACCATGGAAAGGAAAATACCTGTCTATTTGTGGAAAAATCACCCTGACTACCTCTTAAGTCATATCACAGTTCACCTATTTGCTTATGGTCTTGCCTACACCTAGAAAACAGTCATTTAAAATCCATTTTATTTGGAAAGGCAAGCCAGACAAAATTAAACGGGCCTATTTATATAATGAAAATGAATTCGGACAGCAGAAATGATTAAATATTAAAGCATTAGACCTCTCACTAAAGGCTTCAGTCATACAAATGTTGTACTGAAATCTGAACTGGTTCTCTAGCAAATTAATAAGAATGTCTCACCCCATATTCAAGAATGTGTAACGGGATTCGTCCTCCTCTGACGAGGAGTATGAGAGATCGGACCAATGTGCAGCGTGGTACGTGTTCGTCATGTTTTAATGAACAAAATCACTGAACACAAAATAACAAAATAACAAATAGAAAGACCACACGGAACTGTTTCGGTTTTCATTTCTGTCTTTCTATTTGTTATTTTGTTATTTTGTAATTACAGACCTCTACATGCTTTGTAAGTAGGAAAACCTGCTAAATCGGCAGTGTATCAAATACTTGTTCTCCCCACTGTATGGGGGGATACAACATTCCCAGCTCTGCAGATTTAGCTGCAAAGAGACAGAATAATTAAACCATTTGTTTTGGTACTGTCCATATGTAGCTTGTTTTTGGTCACAGGTTTAGGAATGACTGAAGAATGGCAACATTTACCTAGAGCCAATTATGCAGATAGCACTACTGGGTGATCTGAAAAGCCATAGTCAAGTGATCAATAATATAATAATACTTGTAGCAAGAATCATTTACAATCTGTCGAAAGATTAGAAAGGTTCAGAACGTTTATTAAACATCACAGCACATGTTGAAATATATATGGCAAATAGAAATCCAATATGGTGTTAAGAGATAGATGGGAGGGGTTGAATTGAGCTGAAGGGTGGGGATAATAGCAACTAATAACAAGATGACTCATGTAAAACATACTGTGTCCGTAAAGCGTACAAAGGTTCAGATCTTTTGTAAAAGAAATAGATGGTTGAGGTTGAGGTTAGAGGAGTAAAAGACAACATAATATAACTATTGTAAAATAGACTGGGCCCGTAATATATATATATAGTATGAATGAGCTGGAAGTAGAAGCCTCAGCGTTGGTGTTCACTAGTTTACTCCAATTAGGGGAGGGTTGGTAGGGTAAGAAAGTAATAAAGGAAAATATATATATATATATATATATATAGTATGTATGAGCTGGAAGTAGAAGCCTCAGCGTTGGTGTTCACTAGTTTACTCCAATTAGGGGAGGGTTGGTAGGGTAAGAAAGTAATAAAGGAAAATATATATATATATATAGTATGAATGAGCTGGAAGTAGAAGCCTCAGCGTTGGTGTTCACTAGTTTACTCCAATTAGGGGAGGGTTGGTAGGGTAAGAAAGTAATAAAGGAAAATATATATATATATATAGTATGAATGAGCTGGAAGTAGAAGCCTCAGCGTTGGTGTTCACTAGTTTACTCCAATTAGGGGAGGGTTGGTAGGGTAAGAAAGTAATAAAGGAAAATATATTTTCCAAAAGATGTGTATAAATAGTATATGTATGTAAATGTAATTATATGTGTATGTATGTGAACATATACTCATGTACTTATGTATGTACTTATGTATGCGTGTACTGTATTTTTTGGCAAATATATACAGTCGTGAAAAAGTAAGTACATCCCCTGGAAAGTTCAGATCAAATCAAACTTTATTAGTCACATGCCCTTAACCAACAGGGCAGTTCAAGTTGTATTCTTTTGTAAATATTTGGACAGATGGATATGTAATCTTCACTTCAACACGATTGACAGATAAAGGTAACCTGATTTAACAAAATAAACTGAAAGATTACACTTTGCAATCATTTATTCATCAAAAATGATTAGAAATGCAATTCCATAGAGTGGAAATAATAAGTGCGCTCCAATATTTAATTGCTGGTGTTTCCCCCTTTGGCTGAAATAACTTCATGTTGCCGTGTCTTGTAACTGTCTATCAGTATCTTATATCGACTGGGAAGATTTGTTTTCCCACTCTTCTTTACAGTACTGCTTGCATGGACGGCCCACTTCAAGTCCCCCCACAACATTTCATCAGGATTGAGATCTTGGCTTTGACTCGGTCATTCCATAACCCTCCATTTCTTCTTTACAGTACTGCTTGCATGGACGGCCCACTTCAAGTCCCCCCACAGCATTTCATCAGGATTGAGATCTTGGCTTTGACTCGATCATTCCATAACCCTCCATTTCTTCTTTTTGTACCATTCTGTTGTAGCTTTGCTTGTACGTTTTGTAGCTTTGCTTGTACGTTTTGGATCATTGTCCTGTTGCAAGATCCATGTTTGGTTCAGTGTCTTCAGTTCAGCTTCTTGACAGATGGCCTCACATTCTCCTCAAGAATTATTTGATACGATATGGAATTAATGTTTGACTAAATGATGGCCAGTTGGCCAGGCCGTGAGGCAGCATAGCAGCCATAAACCATAATGCCACCGCCTCCATTCTTTACGGTTGGTCTGAGGTTCTTTTGTTCAAAGGCAGTGTTTCGTTTTCGCCAATGATGGCGTCTGGTATTGCGGCCCGACAACTCCACCTTTGAATCATCTGTCCAGAGCACATTGTTCCAGTAGTCTTGGTCTTTACCCAGGTGTTCTCTGGCAGACGTCAGTCGTGTCTTGATATTATTTTTTGAGAGCAGAGGCTTCTTCCTTCCTGACCTCCCATGTAGGCCACGTTTGTGCAGTCTCTTTCTGACAGTTGACTCATGCACTTCGACATTGATTGTGGCAAAAGAAGCTGGTAGATCTTTTGACGTTACCCTGGGTTCTTAGAGACTTCTACGAGCATCTTTCGGTGAATTTTGCGCGACGACCTGTGCCAGGTAGATTGCCCGAGGTCTGGAATTTTCTCCATTTGTAGATGATCCATCGGACAGCGGAACGATGTCCTTTTAATTGCTGGGAAATGGATTTGTAACCCCTCCCAGACTCATGGTCATCAATAATGTTTCTTCTGAGGGCCTCAGAGGTCTTTTGATCTTGGCATGATGTGTTACCACACAGCCATATGGTTACGATCAAACCAGACCAAGTTTCTAATAATAAATAAAAAAAACATATTTGGACACATGGATATTTGAGCTATAGGTAGCCCAATGTACTCTTTAATGATTTCCTATTCATCTGCTCCTGTTTTGGTGAACCTGATCATAATTTGAGCCATTTTAGGGGATGGTAGAGGTAGGGGTGTACATATTTTTTTCTGCATAAGGAAATTGCATTTTTATTTATTTTAATTGGATAACATTTCTAAAACAAGTAAAAATTGTTGTGTGTGATTTGTTAATTTGTTAATTTGGGTTACCTTTATCAACGAATGTGGTTGGAATTTAGTTCAAATATCCAAATATGTAAAAAAAAATGTATTATTCACTTTCCAAAGGGTGTACTTTCTCCTCCCTCTCCACTCAGTACTTTTGTTAAACATAAAACCCAAACATATTGCAGCAGATCCACAAGGTCTGCAATGAGAGGTGACTCTATAGTTCCCTTAAGGAAAAGCACCTTTAGTAAATCCGCTTTCTCTGTGAGAGCTTCCCATGTCTGGAATACACTGCCATCAGACACACATAACTGCACCACATATCACACTTTCACAAAATGCTTGAAGACCTGGCTAAAGGTCAATCAGATTTGTGAACATGGTCCCTAGCTGTGTGTTGCCGCTTTCCATGTCTGTTGTCTGTAACTTGTGAGGTGTGGAAACACTTTGTTGCTTTTATGAATTTTGTCTTGCTGCTTTTTGTTCTATGTTGCTCTGTCTGTATGCTATGTCTTGCTTGTCCTATGTTGCTCTGTCTGTATGCTATGTCTTGCTTGTCCTATGTTGCTCTCTCTGTATGCTACGTCTTGCTTGTTCTATGTTGCTCTGTCTGTATGCTACGTCTTGCTTGTCCTATGTTGCTCTGTCTGTATGCTACGTCTTGCTTGTCCTATGTTGCTCTGTCTGTATGCTATGTCTTGCTTGTCCTATGTTGCTCTCTCTGTATGCTACTTCTTGCTTGTCCTATGTTGCTCTGTCTGTATGCTACGTCTTGCTTGTCCTATGTTGCTCTGTCTGTATGCTATTTCTTGCTTGTCCTATGTTGCTCTGTCTGTATGCTACGTCTTGCTTGTCCTATGTTGCTCTGTCTGTATGCTACGTCTTGCTTGTCCTATGTTGCTCTGTCTGTATGCTATGTCTTGCTTGTCCTATTTTGCTCTCTCTGTATGCTACGTCTTGCTTGTCCTATGTTGCTCGGTCTGTATGCTACGTCTTGCTTGTCCTATGTTGCTCTGCGTGTGCTAACTGCTCAATGATTGTCTATATTGTAATTGTTTTTAATAACCTGCCCAGGGACTGCGGTTGAAAATTAGCCGGCTGGATAAAACCGGCACTTTTACTGAAACGTTGATTAATGTGCACTGTCCCTGTAAAAATAAAATAAACTCAAACTCAAGCTCCAATAGTTGAAGTAGAAATAGTAGGGAAAGATCAGTAAACAGATACATATTGGTTGTATTTACAATGTTGTTTGTGTGCCACTGGTTGCCCTGTTTTCATAGTAAATCTTGCTGTTGTGATTGCACACTGCAGTATTCTGCCTAACAAATACAGTATGAGACGTTCTCAATGTTTGATTTGTCTTCAAATTCTGTGTGGGTCTATGTGAAATATGTGTCTCTAATATGGTCATACATTTGGCAGGAGGTAGGGAAGTGCAGCTCAGTTTACAACTCATTTTGTGGCCAGTGGGCACATTGCCTGTCTTCTCTTTAGATCCAGGTTTGCATGCTCACTGAGTCTGTATGAAGTCAAGGATTTTCTTAATTCTGGGTCTGTCACACTGGTCAGGCATTCTGCTACTGTGTAATCTCTGTTTAGGGCCAAATAACATTTTAGTTTGCTAGCAGTGTTTTTGTGCTTGACTCTCATAATTTGGTTGGGTCTAATTGTGTTGTAATCCTGGGGCTCTGTGGGGTCTGTTTGTGTTTGTGAACAGAGCCCCAGGACCAGCTGTCTGAGGGGACCCTTCTGTAGGTTATTCTCTCTGTACGTGAGGGCTTTGTGGTGGAATATATGGGCATTGCTTCCTTTTAGGTGGTTGTACAATTTAACGTATCTTCTCTGGATGTTGATAATTAGTGGTTAAAGTCTTAATTCTGCTCTACATGCATTTTGGGGGATTTTGCGTTGTACTTGAAGGATGTTTTTGCAGACTTTTGCATGCAGTCTCAATTGCGTGTTTGTCACAT
>NC_060182.1:85391964-85404464 GCF_021184085.1 Oncorhynchus gorbuscha
TATAGTAGGAAGAAAGTGTTTTTGTGGTAGCTAGGTGGAGACCACTCGTGCGTTGGGGAAAGTGGAAGATGATTTTTCAATCACTCCCTCGAGTGCTGCGGCCACCCTTTTCTGCTGTTTGTGCCTGTGTGAATTATTAAGGGCGTGGGTGACCCTAGTTGGTCCTCAGATAGCAGGTCTAGGGGGCGCTGGGTGTTTGGGCACCAGAGTTTAGTGACTGTGTTATTTGGGGAAAAGTAAATTTTCTTGTGTGTATTTGAGGTCATAAGGAGCACAATATGTGGCTCTTGTGTTGAGTGGTTTTCATGCGGGCTGCTAGGAGGGAGTAGGGTCTGCTGGGCTGGTGGATCTTCATTTATCTGTCCTGCTGTGGTGTCAAGGCTGGGGTCAGGATCTGGGGTGGGCTGTTCTGCTGGCTTCTCTGAGGGAGTGGCCAGCTCTTCCATAGGTTGCTCTCTCTCTCTTTCTCTCGCTCTCTTTCTCTCTCTAAGAGGAAACAGATGTCTCTCTCTCCCTCTTTCTCTCAGTGGTAACAGGTGGCTCTATCTCTCTCCCTCAGGAATGATGCAAATAACTAAATCTGTTATAGATACAGAACAATAATAACTAGCTCACCGCCAAAGTAGATTACAGAATAGCCTACAACGTATTCCTCCCTGTAAAACAACCATCTTCAAAGTAACCTACATTCACTTTTGACATCATTTCTTCTTCTGTTATTAGTAACACAACTATACGCTGTTCACAAAAAGACAAAGTCTTAATCAGCAAAAAGGTGTTTTTCCAGCCCCTAGTGATATGCCAGCTCTTCCAGTGCATCAAAAAATATCCAATTCACTTCGTCTCAGTATACACATACAGGACCAGTCAAAAGTGTGGATACACCTACTCATTCAAGGGTTTTTCTTTATTTTTGCAATTTTTTACATTGTAGAATAATAGTGAAGATATCAAAATTATAAAACCTCACATATGGAATCATGTAGTAACCAAAAAAGTGACAAATCCAAATATATTTTATATTTGAGATACTTCAAAGTAGTCACCCTTTGCCTTGATGACAGCTTTGCACACTCTTGGCATTCTCTCAGCCAGCTGAGGATGTCACCTGTAATGCATTTCAAGTAACAGATTGTGGAATTTCTTTCATTCTTAACTGGCTTCCAGTTGAAGCTCGCATCCGCTACAAGACCATGGTGCTTGCCTACGGAGCTGTGAGGGGAACGGCACCTCAGTACCTCCAGGCTCTGATCAGGCCCTACACCCAAACAAGGGCACTGCGTTCATCCACCTCTGGCCTGCTCGCCTCCCTACCACTGAGGAAGTACAGTTCCCGCTCAGCCCAGTCAAAACTGTTCGCTGCTCTGGCCCCCCCAATGGTGGAACAAACTCCCTCACGACGCCAGGACAGCGGAGTCAATCACCACCTTCCGGAGACACCTGAAACCCCACCTCTTTAAGGAATACCTAGGATAGGATAAAGTAATCCTTCTCACCCCCCCCCCCCTTAAAAGATTTAGATGCACTATTGTAAAGTGGCTGTTCCACTGGATGTCATAAGGTGAATGCACCAATTTGTAAGTCGCTCTGGATAAGAGCGTCTGCTAAATGACTTAAATGTAATGTTAAATGTTAATGCGTTTGAGAAAAGCAGTTGTGTTGTGACATGGTAGGGGTGGTATACAGAATATAGCCCTATTTGGTAAAATACCAAGTCCATATTATAGCAAGATCAGCTCAAAAAAGCAAAGAAAAACAACAGTCCATCATTACTTTAACTTCTTATGGCTGGTGGGCAGTTTTGAGTAGCTTGGATGAATAAGATGCCCAGAATAAACTGCCTGCTATTCAGGCCCAGAAGCTAAGATATGCATATTATTAGTAGATGTGGATAGAAAATACTCTGAAGTTTCTAAAACTGTTTGAATGATGTCTGTGATTATAACAGAACTCATATGGCAGGCAAAAACCTGAGAAAAAATCCAACCAGGAAGTGGGAAATCTGAGGTTTGTAGGTATTCAAGTCTCTGTCTATCCAATATACAGTGGACAATTTGGTCCGATTGCACTTCCTAGGGCTTCCACTAGATGTCAACAGTCTTCAGAACCTTGTTTCAGGCTTCTACCATGAAGGGGGAGAGAATAAGAGCTGTTTCAATCAGGTATCTGGCAGAATGCCATGAGCTCAGTCTCGCACGCGCCCGTGAGAGTTAGCTGCGTTCCTTTTCCTTTCTAAAGACAAAGGAATTGTCCGGTTGGAATATTATTGAAGATTTATGATAAAAACATCCTAAAGATTGATTCTACTCTATCTTTTGTCATGTTTCTACGGACTGTAATGGAACTGTCGTCTGAACTAAGTGCCTGCCCCTTGTGAATTTGGATTTGAAAACTAAACGCTCGAACAAAAAGGAGGTATTTGGACATAAATGATGGACTTTATCAAACAAAACAAACATTTATTGTGGAACTGGGATTCCTGGGAGTGCATTCTGATGAAGATCATCAAAGGTAAGTGAATATTTATAATGCTATTTCTGACTTCTGTTGACTCCACAACATGGCGGGTATCTGTATGGCTTGTTTTAGTCTCTGAGCGCTGTCCTCAGATTATTGCATGGTGTGCTTTTTCCGTAAAGCTTTCTTGAAATCTGACACAGCGGTTAGATAAAGGAGAAGTATATCTATAATTCCATGCATAACACTTGTATCTTTTATCAATGTTTATTATGAGTATTTTTGCAAATTAATGTGGCTCTTTGCAAACTCACCAGATGTTTTGGATGCAAAACATTACTGAACATAACGCATCAATGAAAACTGAGACTTTTGGATATAAATATGAACTTTATCGAACAAAAAATACATGTATTGTGTAACATGAAGTCCTATGAGTGTCATCTGATGAAGATCATCAAAGGTTAGTGATAAAACATTTTCTCTATTTCTGCTTTTTGTGACTCCTCTCTTTGACTGGAAAAAATGTCTGTGTTTTTCTGTGACCATGTGTTGACCTAACAGCATAATATGGTATGCTTTCGTCGTAAAGCCTTTTTGAAATCGGACACTGTGGTGGGATTAACAACAAGTTTATCTTTAAAAAAGAGTGTATAATACTTGTATGTTTGAGGAATTGTATTTATGAGATTTATGTTGTTTGAATTTGGCGCCCTGCACTTTCACTGGCTGTTGTCATATCGATCCCGTTAACGGGATTTCAGCCGTAAGAAAACATGAAGGTCAGTCAATCTGGAAGATTTTAAGAACTGTGAAAGTTTCCTCAACTGCACTAGGAAAAACCATTAAGCGCTATGATGAAACTGGCTTCCATGAGGAACGCCACAGGAAAGGAAGACCCAGAGTTATCTCTGCTGCAGAGGAAAAGTTCAGTAGAGTTACCAGCCTCAGATTGCAGCCCATATAAATGCTTCACAGAGTTCAAGTAACAGACATATCTCAACATCAACTGTTCAGAGGAGACTGAGTGAATCAGGCTTCCATTGTCAAAATTGCTGCAAAGAAACCACTACTAAAGGACACCAATAAAAAGAAACTTGCTTGGGCCAAGCAACACAAGGCACACCGTTTACATTTAAAAATCTATATATATTATCCCAGCCCCTGTCCCCACAGGAGGCCTTTTGCCTTTTGGTAGTCCGTCATTGTAAATAAGAATTTGTTCTTAACTGACTTTCCTAGTTAAATAAAGGTTCAATAAAATAAAATAAATAAATACAACACAAGCAATGGACATTAGACCAGTGGAAATCTGTCATGTGGTCTGATCAGTCCAAATTAGAGTTTTTTGGTTCTAACCGCTATGTCTTTGTGAGATGCAGAGTAGGTGAATGGATGATCTCTGCATGTGTGGTTCCCACTGTGAAGCATGGAGGAGGAGGTGTGATGGGGTGTGGGTGCTTTACTGGCAACTCTGCCAGTGATTTATTAAGAATTCAAGGCACACAACCAGCATGGCTATCACAGCATTCTGAAGTTATACGCCATCCCATCTGGTTTGTGCTTAGTGGGACTATAATTTTTTGGTCAACAGGACAATGACCCAACACACCTCCAGGCTGTGTAATGGCTATTTGACCAAGAAGGATAGAGACGGAGTGCTGCATCTGATTACCTGCCCTCCACAATCGCCCGACTTCAACCCAATTGAGATGGTTTCGAATGAGTTGGAAAAGAGAAGGAAGAAGGAAAGAAGGAAGGAAAAGCAGCCAACAAGTGCTCAGCATATGTGTGAACTCCTTCAAGACTATTGGAAAAGCATTCCAGGTGAAGATTTGAGTGAATGCTAAGGTTGAGTGAATGCGAAGAGTGTGCAAAGCTGTCATCAACGCAAAGGGTGGCTACTTTTAAGAATCTCAAATGTAAAACATATGTTGATTTGTTTAACACTTTTTTGGTTACTACATGATTCCATATGTGTTATTTCATACTTTTGATGTCTTCACTATTATTCAGCAATGTAGAAAATAGTCAAAATAAAGAAAAACCCTTGAATGAGTAGTTGTGTTGTAATTTTTGACTGGTACTATATTTAGGGATCTGAAAGTGTGGCAATTATATTTTTCACACTCATTTGCCAACGTCTAAATAAGGCCAAGAAAGAGCTAAACAGTACGATAGCAGATTAGACTTCTTGAAAGGTTGCCAACAGGGTCACGTCTGCACACTCATCGTTTTATGAACTTCATCTTTCATTAACATCTCTCCCTCCATCCCTACCCTCGCTCTCCCTCCATCCCTACCCTCGCTCTCCCTCCATCCCTACCCTCACTCTCCATTTCCCTCTATCCCTCCATCCCTACCCTCGCTCTCCCTCCATCCCTACCCTCGCTCTCCCTTTCCCTCTATCCCTCCATCCCTACCCTCGCTCTCCCTCCATCCCTACCCTCGCTCTCCCTTTCCCTCTATCCCTCCATCCCTACCCTCGCTCTCCCTCCATCCCTACCCTCGCTCTCCCTCCATTTCTCCCTCCCTCCTTCTCTCGCTCTCCCTTTCCCTCTATCCCCCCATCCCTACCCTCGCTCTCCCTCCATCCCTACCCTCGCTCTCCCTCCATCTCTCCCTCCCTCCTTCTCTCGCTCTCCCTTTCCCTCTATCCCTCCATCCCTACCCTCGCTCTCCCTCCATCCCTACCCTCGCTCTCCCTCCATCTCTCCCTCCCTCCTTCTCTCGCTCTCCCTTTCCCTCTATCCCTCCATCCCTACCCTCGCTCTCCCTCCATCCCTACCCTCGCTCTCCCTCCATCTCTCCCTCCCTCCTTCTCTCGCTCTCCCTTTCCCTCTATCCCTCCATCCCTACCCTCGCTCTCCCTCCATCCCTACCCTCGCTCTCCCTCCATCTCTCCCTCCCTCCTTCTCTCGCTCTCCCTTTCCCTCTATCCCCCCATCCCTACCCTCGCTCTCCCTCCATAACTACCCTCGCTCTCCCTCCATCTCTCCCTCCCTCCTTCTCTCGCTCTCCCTTTCCCTCTATCCCTCCATCCCTACCCTCGCTCTCCCTCCATCCCTACCCTCGCTGTCCCTCCATCTCTCCCTCCCTCCTTCTCTCGCTCTCCCTTTCCCTCTATCCCTCCATCCCTACCCTCGCTCTCCCTCCATCCCTACCCTCGCTCTCCTTCCATCTCTCCCTCCCTCCTTCTCTCGCTCTCCCTTTCCCTCTATCCCTCCCTCCTTCTCTTGCTCTCCCTTTCCCTCTATCCCTCCCTCCTTCTCTCGCTCTCCCTCCCTCTCTCCCTCCCCTCTCCCTCCCCTTTCAGTCCCCCCCCCACCTTCCTCCCCATTCTGTCTCTCCATTTCTCTCCCCTCTCGCTCCCTCCCTTCCCCTCTCTCCCTCCCTCCCTCCCCCTCTCTCACTCCCTCTTTTCCTCTCCCTCTTTCTCTTTTTGATCTCTAAACTCTCTTTAGGATGACTCTTTCGCATCTTTAGTATTTGCTTACCGGCAGACTTGTTACAGACTCTCTCTCCCCCCATCCGTCCCTGCCCCCTCCACTCTCTCTCTCACACTCTCTCTGATCTCTGAGGTCTTTCTGTATGATGACTCATTAGGACTGTAACCAGACCAGCCATTGTATGTGCTTACCGGGAGACATGATATAGACTGTAATTGGTTTTCAGCTGTTAAAATGGTTGAACGCTTCGGCTTCTCTCTCACTAATTACTAACCACTAATGGGCTCAGCTCTCAAATGGAAGTGTATGTGGTCAGGGTCAGATTGTATTATTGAGTTGAAGTGCAGTGATCAGAGAGCTACCGCTAACAAAATCATCACAAAAAAACATGCAGCTTATATAGCTCATAGGAAGCCACACACACACACACACACACACACACACACACACACACACACACACACACACACACACACACACACACACACACACACACACACACACACACACACACACACACACACACACACACACACACACACACACACACACACACACACACACACACACACACACACACACACACACACACACTATACCATTTCAGGTATTTCAATTACTTTCAATACATATCAAAACAACTGTTCAGACAACCTTCATTTCAAAAACGAAATAGTTGAATATAGGAATAGTTATGGAAATACACTTGAAAAGTATTTGAAAATACAAAAATACACTGACTCAAATATACTCCCATGCATTTAACCCAGGTATTGTGAAAATAGTTTAAATAAATATTTTCAAATGTTTTTAAACGCAATTTGGTCATTATTATTATTATTTTTACAGGTAACCATTCAAATTGTCACGTATACGCTGGGAGTCGGGAAGCAGGTTCAGAAGGTGAGTTTAATAATGAATGATGCAGATAAACAAAACATGAGAAGCGTACAGGAACATGAATGAAAACAAACCACTGCTGTCTGATGCCTGAGGCTACCGAGGGCTATATTATGGGAGAGTAATCAAGGTGATGATGACGTCCAGGTGTGCATAATGATAATTGCCAGGGCCGGTGGTTAGTAGACCGGTGACGTCGAGCGCCGGAGAGGGGGAGCTAGTTATTGCTTTGAGCTGTGCATTTGAAAATACACAGAACAAAGTAGATTCCTGCACGGGTCAGTTTTTGGCGCCACACCCACCCCGCGCCGGCCACATCAAAACGAACCGCACCCAATATCTGACAATTAGGCCTAATTGTTTTTAATACTCCAGAGTAGTACGCTTAGGGTTGAAAAGGGAGGGTGTATTACTAAAAACATTCTACATTTACCAGCAAACTACCAGAATGTTGGTGTCCTTCAAGGATTTCATGTAATCTATCACGGGACATTTAGTGGCCCTTTTAGGTGTATCAGATTATCACAGGTGTCTGTTTATTTTAATTTTATTTAACTAGGCAAGTCAGTTAAGAACAAATTCTAACCCAGCCAAACCGTAACCCAGATGGTACTGGGCCAATTGTGTGCCACCCTATGGGACTCCCAATCACAGCTAGTTGTGATACAGCCTGGAACTGAAGCAGGGTCTGTAGTGATGCAGTGGCTTAGACCGCTGCACCACTCAGGAGCCTAATTATGTCTGGCCCTCTGTGTGGACTTATTACATATAAAATGCGCTAAATAATTAACGATGGTGACTATAAAATAAACATTTTTTTTATTTTTTATTATCTATGTCAATATGAATTTGTTGTCAATGTTTTGACGTCAAACTGGTGACAGTTGTGAAAAAAAGTAAATAGTTGGTTAAGTTGCAGAGTTAATTGAACATAATGGCATTGTGGATTAGATGCTTTTCTCATTCATTTATATTTTTTCGCTTGAACCATCTACTACAAACTCATAGAGAATATGGACACAGATTTTAAAAAATAAGAATACTATATATGAATACTTTTTTCAAAAGTTATTCAAGCATAAATGACCAAAGTACGATAGATTGCCATAGATTTTCAGTTCGTTACTAAAATTACAGAAGATTCAGGTAACTTTGGAACCCTAAGTAGGCTATTAGGCTATTACCATTTCCTACATGAAATGATTTGGCTGCATGTCTATTCAACATTGGTGTAAAAGGAAACCATGCCATGAATTAATGAAAAAGACCCTTCTAATTAGCCTTCTTGTTAACTAATGAGAGCTTTTTGCTGTCACGTTCTGACCTTAGTTCCTTTGTTTGGTCTTTTGTTTTAGAATGGTCAGGGCGTGAGTTGGGTGGGTTGTCTATGTTAGTTTTTCTATGATTTTCTATTTCTGTGTTTGGCCTGGTATGGTTCTCAATCTGAGGCAGCTGTCAATCGTTGTCCCTGATTGAGAACCATATTTAGGTAGCCTGTTTTCAATTGTGTTTTGTGAGAACTTTTACAAATTGGCGCCACAATCAGAAAGATTGGGAACTCTTTCACTCTGGTGTTTTACTCTCTCGCTGCGTGGCTGGTAGTCTACCCAGGCTTGGCTATGTCTGACTCAACACTCACATAGCCTAATAGAATTCACAACACAATTCAACACAGCAAGCTCCAGAGTTTGTAAAAAATACAATATTTTAAAATGTTTCCGATCCACAATATAATTATTCTGAACTACGACCCGCCCCACCGATTGAAATAAGGTATTCATTCCACCAAGGCCACAATAACGGACCTCAATACAATAAACAATCACTCACAAACAACCATGGGGGAACAGAGGGTTAAATAATGAACAAGTAATTGGGGGATTGAAACTAGGTGTGTAAGAAAAGGACAAAACAAATGGAAAATGAAAAGTGGATCAGCGATGGCTAGAAGGCCAGTGACGTTGACCACCGAATGCAGCCCGAACAAGGAGAGGGACCAACTTCGGTGGAAGTCGTGACATCAAATTGTAATCTGTGCCTGACTGGATGCTGGGGAAAAAGCACACTCAACAAAAAGTGTGCTGGCTGACAATGTTTCCAACAACAAGCACTCCATGAATGGGAGTGACAACAGCTTCCAGGGACTGCATTTAAAACGGGGAAGCAGCAATTGCTCTCTGTGCATTTCAATATAATCTCTATGTGTAATGATGATACTCACACACATGGCTACGTCTCAGCAAGATCAAAGCTTGTTTTGGTACATTCATCTGTGAGCGTTTCAACATGCACACAAACCCAGACATTTCTAACTCTCTTCTCTTTCACTCTATCTATCTCTCTCTCTCTCTCTCTCTCTCTCTCTCTCTCTCTCTCTCTCTCTCTCTCTCTCTCTCTCTCTCTCTCTCTCTCTCTCTCTCTCTCTCTCTCTCTCTCTTTCTGTCTCCCCAGTCTCTCTTTCTCTCTCTCCCTTTCTATCGACAGCTACCATAATTCCATACATTTCTTAGTAACTCTCTCTTCCCCTCCTCCTACCTTCAGCTAGATGAAAAGGCAAAGTGCTTTGCTACATCTGCATCCAGTCTAGCAGGTGCACATCAAGCAGTTGCTATGGTAACCAAGTGTAACCCTCTAACCACAGGCTTGGATGAATAACGATGAAATAGACATCTCAGTAAATTAACTTATATGATATTGACTTGCTAGGGAAAAACTAAAGGCTAGGATATTACTAGTAGATACAGAGCCTTCAGAAAGTATTCATACCCCTTGATTTATTCCATTGTTTTGTTACGGTCTGAATTAAAAATGGATCAAATATTTTTCCCCAGCCATCTACAAAAAATACCACATAATGAAAAAGTGAAAACATGTTGAAAAAAATGTTTTGCAAATGTATTTAAAATGAAATACAGAAATATCTAATCTACATAAGTATTCACACCCCTGTCCTGGATACATAATGCTTTGCCACATTCTTTTCAGTTTTACCTTAGTTCCTTATTGCAAATATGATGCATGGTTTGGAGTATATTTATTATGCACAGGCTTCCTTCACTCTGTTAATTAGGTAAGTATTGTGGAGTAACTACAATGTTGTTTTCAGTTTCAGTCAACATGGTGAAATCCCTGAATGGTTTCCTTCCCCTCTCTCTCTCTTTCTCATCCAAAGTCGAATGAATAACTTCACCATTCTCAAAGGGATATTCAATGTATTTTTTCTTTTTTTTACCCACCTAGCAATAGGTACCCGTTCTTCGCGAGGCATTGGAAAACTTCCCTGGTCCTTGTGTTTGAATCTGTGTTTGAAATTCACTGCTTGACTGAGGGACCTTACAGACTATTGTATGTGTGGGGTACAGAAATGAGGTAATCATTCAAAAGTCATGTTAAACACTATTTTGCACCTTGAGTCCATGCAATTTATTATTCGACTTGTTAAACACATTTTTACTCCTGAAGTCATTTATTTATGCTTGCCATAACTACCAGGAATCAAGGTAAGACCCAAGTGCAGACTGTGTGAAGTAACCAAACGACAGGTCAAGGCAGGCAGGGGTCGATAATAATCCAGAGTAGATGCCAAAGTACAGGACGGCAGGCAGGCTCAGGTCAGGCAGAGGTCAATAATCCAGAGGTGGAGCAAGGTACAGGACGGCAGGCAGGCTCAGGTCAGGCAGAGGTCAATAATCCAGTGGAGCAAGGTACAGGACGGCAGGCAGGCTCAGGTCAGGCAGAGGTCAATAATCCAGAGGTGGAGCAAGGTACAGGACGGCAGGCAGGCTCAGGTCAGGCAGAGGTCGATAATCCAGAGGTGGAGCAAGGTACAGGACGGCAGGCAGGCTCAGGTCAGGCAGAGGTCAATAATCCAGTGGAGCAAGGTACAGGATGGCAGGCAGGCTCAGGTCAGGCAGAGGTCAATAATCCAGAGGTGGAGCAAGGTACAGGACGGCAGGCAGGCTCTGGTCAGGCAGAGGTCGATAATCTAGAGGTGGAGCAAGGTACAGGACGGCAGGCAGGCTCAGGTCAGGCAGAGGTCGATAATCTAGAGGTGGAGCAAGGTACAGGACGGCAGGCAGGCTCAGGCTCAGGTCAGGCAGAGGTTGATAATCCAGAGGTGGAGCAAGGTACAGGACGGCAGGCAGGCTCAGGTCAGGCAGCGGTCAGGCAGGTGGGTGGGTACAGGGTCAGGACAGGCAAAGGTCAAAAACCAGGAGGACGAGAAAAGAGAGACTAGGGATAACCAGGTGCTTAGACAAAACGCTGGCAGGCTTGAACAAACAAGATGAACTGGCAACAGACAGAAAACACAGGGGATGATGGGGAAGATGGGTGACACCTGGAGGGGGGTGGAGACAAGCACAAGGACAGGTGAAACAGATCAGGGCGTGACAATAACAAAGAGGTTGAATACTTATTGACTCAAGACATTTCAGCTTTTTATTTTTTAAATTAATTTTAAAAAACGTCTTAAAATGTTCTTCCACTTTGGCATTATTGTGTTCTGGCCAGTGAAACAATCTCAATTTAATCCATTTTAAATTCAGGCTAAAGGCACTGTCCAAAAAAGTAATATCTAGAATGTCAAAGGTCTTCGGCTGTCCCCATAAGAGAGAACACTTTGAAGAACCCGTTTATGTTCCAGGCAGAACCCTTTTTTCTAAGAGTGTATATAAAGGCTTACTGTTTCCAGAATGTTCTCCCATGCAACAAGAACGGGTGCAGTATGACTCACTGAAATACAACCACAATGTATGCAATTTGACTTTAATGTATTACGAATAAAAAAAGATTAGTCACAATCACAATATATGGAAATAAAAATATAACACCTGGGCATCAACCTAGCGATGGAGCCGTTGATAGAAATATTTTACTTTAATTAACTAGGCAAATCAGTTAAGAACAAAATCCATGGCGGAAAATGCCGTGCAAGCAACAGAAAAGATGTCACAAACCGAAGATTGCTCTTGTTGAAGCGATGATGGCTATATTCCCCAAAGCAGACAAAATCAGTTTTGTTAGATGTTTATAGCTGTCATGTACGTGAGGAGAGACAGAAGGCGCAGCGGATGTTGAGTTCCACATATTTATTATAAAGTGAAACTTAGCAAGAACAAAACAATAAATCAATAAACTGACGTGACTACGTGGTGCACATGCACAAAACACAAAATAATAACCCAGAAGCACAGGTGGGAACAATAACTACTTAAATATGATCCCCAATTAGAGACAACGATTACCAGCTGCCTCTAATTGGGAATCATAAAAACCACCAACATAGAAATAATAAACTAGGACCCCACATAGAAATAATAAACTAGAATACCCCCCAGTCACGCCCTGACTTACTACACCATAGAGAAAGGTTCTCTACCCCCCCCTCCGCCAGCGTCAGGGGCAGCTCTGGTGCGGGACGAAGAACCCGCTCATCCCGTCGATCCAGCCATGGACCCGGGCTGAACACTGTGCCAGCAGCATACCCAGAGTTCATGTAATTGGCCCAAAACTTAACAGGGCTTATTAGTGCCGAAACAAACAGGTTACTTTAGTTCACATTAACGTAAACGTCAAACTAATTACGTGGATGGCACATTAAAGAATTCAACCTACCGTACAGTGATTCTTAAATGATTGACAGGTAGTTTCTTTGAAGTTTGCACATGAAATTAACACGAGTGTTTGATGCAA
>NC_060182.1:85409464-85457688 GCF_021184085.1 Oncorhynchus gorbuscha
ACTCTGTGACCTATAGCATCTCATGTTAAACTACAATATTAACTTTTCTCAAAGTGTGCTATATGCCTTGCTTGAGCCTTGTTACCGTTACTCCTCAGATCAGATGAAGTTTTTTTTATAAATAAATCACAATATAACTGTTTATATTTGATACCAATATCACTTTCACAGTATTCATACCGTGCCTTCGGAAAATATTCAGACCCCTTCACTTTTTCCACATTTTGTTACGTTACAGCCTTATTCTAAAGTTGAATAAATATGTTTTTTCCCTGAGCAATCTACACACAATACCCCAAAATGACAAAGCGAAAACAGGTTTTTGGAAATGTTTACAAATATATTTAAAATAAAAAAACTGAACTACCTTTTTTACATAAGTATTCAGACCCTTTGCTCTGAGACTCAAAATTGTGTTCAGGTGCATCCTGTTTCCATTGATCATCCTTGGGATTTTACTACAACTTGATTGGAGTCCAGCTATGGTAAATTAAATTGATTGGACATGATTTTACAAGGCACACACCTGTCTATATAAGGTCCCACAGTTGACAGTGCATGTCAGAGAAAAAATCAAGCCATGAGGTCAAAGAAATTGTCCGTAGAGCTCCGAGAGGCACATATATGGGGAAGGATCCCAAAACTTTTCTGCAGCATTGAATGTCCCCAAGGACACAGTGGCTTCCATAATTCTTAAATGGAAGAAGTTTGGAACCACCAAGACTCTTCCTTGGCCAAACTGAGCAATCGGGGGATAATTGCCATGGTCAGGAGGTGACCAAGAACCCAATGGTCACTCTGACAGAGCTCTAGAGTTCCTCTGTGGAGATGGGAGAAACTTCCAGAAGGACAACAATCTCTGCAGCACTCCACCAATCAGGCCTTTGTGGTAGAGTGGTCAGACGGAAGCCACTCCTCAGTAAAAGGCACAAGACAGCCAGCTTGGAGTTTTCCAAAAGGTACCTAAAGACTCTCAGACCATGAGAAACAAGGTTGTCTGGTCTGACAAACAAAGATTGAACACTTTGGCCTGAATGCAAAGCGTCATGTCTGGAGGAAAGCTGGCACCATCCCTATGGTGAAGCATGATGGTGGCAGCATCATGCTGTGGGGGTGTTTTTCAGCGGCAGGGACTGGGAGACTAGTTAGGAATGTAGCAAAGTACAGAGAGATCCTTGATGAAAACCTGCTCCAGAGCACTCAGGACCTCAGACTGGGGCAAAGGTTCACCTTGCAACAGGACAACAACCCTAAGCACACAGCCAATACAACGCAGGAGTGGTTTCGGGACAAGTCTCTGAATGTCCTTGAGTGACCTAGCCAAAGCCAGGACTTGAATCCGAAACATCTCTGGTGAGACCTGAAAATAGCAGTGCAGCGATGCTCCCCTTTCAACATGACTGAGCTTGAGAGGATCTGCAGAGAGGAATGGGAGAAACTCCCAAATACAGGTGCCAAGTTTGTAGCGTCATACCCAAGAAGACTCTAGGCTGTAATCGCTGCCAAAGGTGCTTCAACAAAGTAAAGGTTCTGAATACTTATGTAAATGTGATATTTAAAGATTTTTTACATTTTTATAAATGAGCAAAAATGTCTATAAACCTGTTTTTGCTTTGTTATTATGGGGGGGGGGCAATTGAATCAATTTTAGAATAAGGCTGTAATATAACAAAATGTGGAAAAAGTCAAGGGGTCTGAATACTTTCCGAATGCACTGTATGTGTGTGCACGCGTGCTTTCATGAATGCATTAATATGTGTGCTTGCGTTTGCATGTATGCGTGTGTGTGAATTTCCATTTCACATTTCAATATCTGTTTGATTATGTCTGCATATGATTATGCTGCTGCCTGTCCGTGCAGCCTACCAGCACAGCCTTCCTATATGACATGTAACTGATAGAGACCTTTTTAATGGAAAGATACTTTGATGTATCAGAGTCTCATTAAGTCTCATTGCTCCCATGTGTACTGGACCTATATGCATGGGCACGCGTGATGAGCCTTCATAGACTCCCAGCATCTCATTTATTATTAGTGTTGTCACACTGCTGGAGTCATTAAGACAGGGACGTGTACATCTGCACTCTGTGTGTGTGTGCGCGCGGTATGGAAGGACTGACACACAGAACTAATTACCCATCAGTCACATTTCACACACTCTGCTGCTCTCTCTCTCTCTCTCTCTCTCTCTCTCTCTCTCTCTCTCTCTCTCTCTCTCTCTCTCTCTCTCTCTCTCTCTCTCTCTCTCTCTCTCTCTCTCTCTCTCTCTCTCTCTCTCTCTCTCTCTCTCTCTCTCTCTCTCTCTCTCTGCAGCAGTATGTGTTTGCAGGTGTGTGTGTTTGTATATGATTAGCATATGAGGGTGTGTGGGTGTGGGTGTGTGGCTCTTTATTCCAAGGAAATTCCAAGTACATTGATAAATCTCCTCACTGTAGAGACCATGCTAGCAGAGCTTGTGAACAATACCCATAGAAGACAAGTCAGAATGGGCTCTGTGCTGTGGGCTAAATCAACGTCACACAATCAGAGTGGGCTCTGTGCTGTGGGCTAAATCAACGTCACACAATCAGAGTGGGCTCTGTGCTGTGGGCTAAATCAACGTCACACAATCAGAGTGGGCTCTGTGCAGTGGGCTAAATCAACGTCACACAATCAGAGTGGGCTCTGTGCTGTGGGCTAAATCAACGTCACACAATCAGAGTGGGCTCTGTGCAGTGGGCTAAATCAACGTCACACAATCAGAGTGGGCTCTGTGCAGTGGGCTAAATCAACGTCACTTAAGAAAATCTAGTTTGAAACAAAAGTTTACACCTCAGACAGGTGGTCATGGGCATAACAAAAGAAGACAGCTGTACTATGTCAGATATAGAGATGAAATGTATTCAATTTTGAGTTTGCGTCCAAATATTACACTTTATATACATCACAGAAGACTGAAAAATAACAAAACCATTTGAAATAGAAATATGAATAACATTCCATCCATGGGGCCACTAGAGGTCGATTTGGCCATTTGACTGAAGGAAATATCTACTGAAAGGCTGAGAGTGTTTAACAAGGGGCAGAGACACAGCTCTATAGAGGCTGTCTGACAGGTGGCTCTGCTGAGGGTCGCTATGCAGGATACAGTTGAGATAACAAAGTCCTAGACAGTTCACACACACAGTTCACACACACAGTTCACACACACACATACACACATGGATGCAGGCGCGCACACACACATGGATATACACACAGATCTCATGGGATTGTATCAGATCTCGTGGGATTGAATCATATCTCGTGGGATTGAATCATATCGCGTGAGATTGTGTCAGATGTCGTGAAATTGTGTCAGATGTCGTGGGATTGTGTCAGATCTCATGGGATTGTATCAGATCTCGTGGGATTGAATCATATCTCGTGGGATTGTATCAGATTTCGTGGGATTGTATCATATCGCGTGGGATTGTGTCAGATCTCGTGAGATTGTGTCAGATGTCGTGGGATTGTGTCAGATGTCGTGGGATTGTGTCAGATGTCGTGGGATTGTGTCATATCTCGTGGGATTGTGTCAGATGTCGTGGTGTCACAGGATACTAGGAGTGGTGGGTGGAATCAGGCGCAGAGAGCAGGGTTCAGTAGATCGTCAATTTATTCTCCGGCGCACAAAACGGTCACGCCAACATACAGGGCACATACAATTGACCAGCCCAAACACAGAACCAAATAGTCCGGAGAATACTCATACGAAAACCACCATTCGACAGAGTAACAAAAACAATCCCGCACAAAGCAAGGGCGGGACAACCTACTATATATAAGGACGCTAATTAAACTAAAATACACACAGGTGAAACTAATAAGACAAAACCAACAGACAAAAGAAAAAGGGATCGGTAGCGGCTAGTAGGACGGTGACGACGACCGCCGAGCACCGCCCGAACAGGCAGGGGAGCCAACTTCTAGTAGGACGGTGACGACGACCGCCGAGCACCGCCCGAACAGGCAGGGGAGCCAACTTCTAGTAGGACGGTGACGACGACCGCCGAGCACCACCCCAACAGGCAGGGGAGCCAACTTCCGCGGAAGTCGTGACAGTGGGATTGTATCATATCTCGTGGGATTGTATCATATCTCGTGGGATTGTATCAGATCTCGTGGGATTGTATCAGATATCGTGGGATTGTATCAGATCTCGTGGGATTGTATCAGATCTCGTGGGATTGTATCAGATCTTCGGATTGTATCAGATCTCGTGGGATTGTATCAGATCTCGTGGGATTGTATCTGATCTCGTGGGATTGTATCAGATCTCGTGGGATTGTATCAGATCCCGTGGGATTGTATCATATCTTGTGGGATTGTATTAGATCTCGTGGGATTGTATCAGATCTCGTGGGATTGTATCAGATCTTGTGGGATTGTATCAGATCCCGTGGGATTGTATCAGATCTCGTGGGATTGTATCAGATCTCGTGGGATTGTATTAGATCTCGTGGGATTGTATCAGATCTCGTGGGATTGTATCAGATCTCGTGGGATTGTATCAGATCCCGTGGGATTGTATCATATCTTGTGGGATTGTATCAGATCTTGTGGGATTGTATCAGATCTCGTGGATTGTATCAGATCTCGTGGGATTGTATCAGATATCGTGGGATTGTATCAGATCTCGTGGGATTGTATCAGATCTCGTGGGATTGTATCAGATCTCGTGGGATTGTATCAGATCTCGTGGGATTGTATCAGATCTCGTGGGATTGTATCAGATCTCGTGGGATTGTATCAGATCTCGTGGGATTGTATCAGATCTCGTGGGATTGTATCAGATCTCGTGGGATTGTATCAGATCTCGTGGGATTGTATCAGATATCGTGGGATTGTATCAGATCTCGTGGGATTGTATCAGATCTCGTGGGATTGTATCAGATCTCGTGGGATTGTATCAGATCTCGTGGGATTGTATCAGATCTTGTGGGATTGTATCAGATCTCGTGGGATTGTATCAGATCTCGTGGGATTGTATCAGATCTTGTGGGATTGTATCAGATCTCGTGGGATTGTATCAGATCTCGTGGGATTGTATCAGATCTTGTTGTTTGCATCTGTAGTTGGTTCTTTGGAGACCTCTGTCTTCTATTCTTTATTATCTGAACCTGATGATAAAACTGTGTATGTGTGTGTGTGTTTCTAGAACTTAGTGTCCTGTCCCTAGGGTGTTGTGCTAGCCAACTCCCTGTGCTATAAGCGGATAAATATGTTCCATTATTAATGTGTTTCTCAACATAAATCCTGAAAAGTATCCCCGTTGGCAAAGTGAAGAGAATTCATTCCTGTGGAAGAAAATGCATGAGCCCCGTCAATGCAATATTAAAGCTGTTCACACACTGCAGTTCGAATGAGAATGACAAAAGTGATAGAACGTGCTGTCGACCACTAATGTATTTACACATAACTCTTGTTCGCTGCTGTGTAATTACTTGTTCATCACTTTACTAATAAATAGAATAATTAATCTAACAACTGAACTGCAGTTTTAGGGAAATTAGAAACGCCCTGAAGACCAAAATATACCGTCGCTGCTGCTGTCCCCAATTTCAGGGGTTATTCTAAATTTACCGGTGAAGAAATATCACACACACACACACGCACACACACACACGCACACACACGCACACACACGTACACAACCGTACACACACATACGCACACATACGCACACATACGCACACGCACACACACGCACACACACACACACACACACACACACACACACACACACACACACACACACACACACACACACACACACACACACACACACACACACACACACACACACACACACACACACTAGTAGGATTGTGGGTCAGGTGGATGTGTGGGTGTATAGCGTGAACGTCTAGCAACCCAAAAGTTGAGTGTTCGAATCTAATCACAGACAACTGTAGCATTTTAGCTAATTAGCAACATTCCAACCACTTCCGACTTTTTAGCTGCTTTGCAACTACTTATCATGTTAGCTAACTCTTCCCTTAACCATTTGACCTAACTCCTAACCAAATCCTAACCATCATCCTAACATAGCTACCTAGCTAAAGATAGTGCTTGCTACCTAGCCACCTAGATAAAGTTTGTTTGCCACCTAGTAACCTAGCTTTAAGTTAGTGTTTGCCACCTAGTAACCTAGCTTTAAGTTAGTGTTTGCCACCTAACCACCTACAAAACATAAGATATCATACTAACTGGAGTGTCATTTCATATGTTATGTCTGCTCCTGAGTCCATGTTGCATCTGTGTTGCACTACTGTCCAGGCCAGGGAGGAAGAGAAGAGAGAGAGAAGAGAGAGAGGAGGGAGAGAGGAGAGAGAGAGGATGGAGAGAGGAGAGAGAGGAGGAGAGAGAGGAGGGAGAGAAGAGAAAGGAGAGAGGGGAGAGAGGGGGGAGAGAGGAGAGAGAGAGGAGGGATAGAGGAGGGAGAGAGGAGAGAGAGAGGATGGAGAGAGGAGAGAGAGGGGAGGGAGAGAGGAGAGAGAGAGGAGAGAGAGAGGAGGGAGAGAGGATAGAGAGAGGAGAGAGAGGTGGGAAAGAGGAGAGAGAGGGGAGAGAGAGGAGAGAGAGAGGAGAGAGAGGAGAGAGAGAGGAGAGAGAGAGGAGGGAGAGAGGAGGAGGGAGAAAGGAGGGAGAGAGGAGGGAGAGAGGAGAGAGAGAGGAGGGAGAGAGGAGAGAGGAGAGAGAGAGGGGAGAGAGGAGAGAGAGGAGAGAGAAAGGAAAGAGAGAGAGGAGGGAGAGGAGAGACAGGAGAGAGAGAGGAGAGAGAGGAGAGAGGAGGGAGAGAGGAGAGAGAGAGGAGGGAGAGAGGAGAGAGAGGAGGGAGAAAGGAGGGTAGAGGAGGGAGAGGAGAGAGAGAGGAGAGAGAGAGGAGAGAGAGCAGTGGACTGACGGTCTCTCAGCATAAGCAAATTGCTAATAAATTATACTCTGTGCTGGGAGGGTGAGGGGAAGCTAGACCAGAGAGAGAGAACGAGTGAGAGAGAGAGAACATCAGAGCGGAAAGGGAAAACTGCCTAATGCCAATTGGACCAGCAAAGTCGCCCGCCAGTTCATATTTGCCTCAGTTCTGACCGATTTGGGGATGAATTCTGAATTCACCACGTTCTCGTGGTCTCAGTAGTGTGTAACCATAACCTTGAATTGCCACACTTGCCGGTAGCCTGTTTCCGACTGCAGTTTAGCTCACTATGCGCCTCAGCGCGGACTAAATCACCCTCCAAGCTGCTGTATGCTCCGACAGATCAGAACCACGGACAGCGACTAGCACAGCGGTAGGACCGATGCTTTCATTTAGCATGCCGAAGTCAAAAAAAGGCTGTCTTTTAACTGTTTGACAAGAGATGGTGCAAGTTTAGACGGGCACAATGGAGGCTATTTGATTCAGGTGTGTTATTGAAATAAGATGGCTTTGAAGGGAACCACATTTTAATTTGTGAAATGACCACATCTGCATGAGGCGTTTAAGCATTTTATAGCGGACAAAGACGCACATGTGAAAATTAGACTGGTTCTTTGAATCTTAGCTCTACGATTTGGGGTTCTAAACAACTGTTACAAGTGAATAAAGGCATATAGCCACTGGTTTGTTTGCAGGTTACTTGGCAAAAACATATCACTTCTAGCACGTTGTTTTTTGTATAATCGATAGTTGGTATTGTTCCCAAACCGATAATTTATGATTGCTGCTTTCTAGAGTGAGAGTGCTAAATTCACACGAGAAGGTGTTTACGTTAGGAAAACGATCTTACTTCATTTCGGACTGACATTAATCTCTCCGTGTCAGCCTGCCAGGCAGCGTGTGTCAACTCAGCAGCTGAAAAAAGCGGCTCTCCTCTTCCCCCCACCTCACGAAAGTCCCGCGAGGGCTTCAGCCAGCCAGAGGCGCGCGCTGTGCTTCTTGGCATCTGAACACTTCATCCGGAGCTTCGCTCTGCTGCTGGGCTGTAATTTGAATTCCATGCCATGTATTCAACTGACATGCAGTTTGTTATATTGTCTTTGATGTAGCCCCTTGTATTTCCGTGATTTCCGTTGTCCAGATAAGAGTTCAGTAGCTCAACAGTGTTCTAAACGGGATGAATGGCTTCTCCATTTGTTTGCACTTACTGCACTGGCCAGTAGCCCATCTGTCAGGGCCACTACTCTGGGCTGAGGCTGAGGGACATAATGCTGCAGTGTGTTCCCTCATCAACTCCTTACAGCCTCCGAGCCAGAGCTTCGCCCAGCCCCAGGCACATCTTATAATATAGAGAACACACTTAAACATCCCACATGATAGACGACACACATAAACATGCAGTTGAAACCCTCACTTCTCTGCCCTCCATTAGCTAGCTTATTTATTCGTCTTTGCTGCTATACTGAACACTTCTCAACATCTTCAATCTGTCTTCTATCATTCTTTCTTTTCTCCCTCCCCTCACTCCCTCCCTCCCTCCCCCTCCCTCCCTCTCTCCCTCCCTCCCTCCCTCCCTCCCTCCCTCCCTCCCTCCCTCCTCCCTCCCTCCCTCCCTCCCTCCCTCCCTCTCTCCCTCTCTCCCTCCCTCCTCCCTCCCCCCCCTCCCTCCCTCCCTCCCTCTCTCCCTCCCTCCCTCCCTCCCTCCCCCCTCCCTCCCTCCCTCCCCCTCCCTCCCTCTCTCTCCCCTCCCTCCCTCCCTCCCTCCCTCCCTCCCCCTCCCTCCCTCCCTCCTCCCTCTCTCCCTCCCTCCCTCCCTCCCTCCCTCCCTCCCTCCCTCCCTCCCTCCCTCCCTCCCTCTCTCCCTCCCTCCCTCCCTCCCTCCCTCCCCCTCCCTCCCTCCCTCCCCCCTCCCTCCCTCCCTCTCCCTACTTATTAGCATGGGAAGTGTTACAACATACATTGTCAAAGCAAACATATAGACAGATATCAAATCAATGATGACGCAGATAGATTATAATAGGAAAAATAATCATACTCAATGAATAGTAACGATTAACAGGACTGTACAGTAAGAAATGAATGGGACAATAATGAAATTGTGAGAAAGACACAGGAAGCATAGTTGTTGCCCCTACAGGTATGGCTGTCCCTACAGGTATGGCTGTCCCTATGGGTGTGGCTGTCCCTACAGGTATGGCTGTCCCTACAGGTATGGCTGTCCCTACAGGTATGGCTGTCCCTACAGGTATGGCTGTCCCTATGGGTGTGGCTGTCCCTACAGGTATGGTTGTCCCTACAGGTATGGCTGTCCCTATGGGTGTGGCTGTCCCTACAGGTATGGCTGTCCCTACAGGTATGGCTGTCCCTACAGGTATGGCTGTCCCTACAGGTATGGCTGTCCCTATGGGTGTGGCTGTCCCTACAGGTATGGTTGTCCCTACAGGTATGGCTGTCCCTACAGGTATGGCTGTCCCTACAGGTATGGTTGTCCCTACAGGTATGGCTGTCCCTATGGGTGTGGCTGTCCCTACAGGTATGGTTGTCCCTACAGGTATGGCTGTCCCTATGGGTGTGGCTGTCCCTACAGGTATGGCTGTCCCTATGGGTGTGGCTGTCCCTACAGGTATGGTTGTCCCTACAGGTATGGCTGTCCCTATGGGTGTGGCTGTCCCTACAGGTATGGCTGTCCCTATGGGTATGGCTGTCCCTACAGGTATGGCTGTCCCTACAGGTATGGTTGTCCCTATGGGTGTGGTTGTCCCTACAGGTATGGCTATCCCTATGGGTATGGCTGTCCCTACAGGTATGGTTGTCCCTATGGGTGTGGCTGTCCCTACAGGTATGGTTGTCCCTACAGGTATGGCTGTCCCTATGGGTATGGCTGTCCCTACAGGTATGGTTGTCCCTATGGGTGTGGCTGTCCCTACAGGTATGGCTGTCCCTACAGGTATGGCTGTCCCTACAGGTATGGCTGTCCCTACAGGTATGGCTGTCCCTACGGGTATGGCTGTCCCTATGGGTATGGCTGTCCCTACAGGTATGGCTGTCCCTACAGGTATGGCTGTCCCTACAGGTATGGCTGTCCCTATGGGTATGGCTGTCCCTACAGGTATGGCTGTCCCTACAGGTATGGCTGTCCCTACGGGTATGGCTGTCCCTATGGGTATGGCTGTCCCTACAGGTATGGCTGTCCCTACAGGTATGGCTGTCCCTACAGGTATGGCTGTCCCTATGGGTATGGCTGTCCCTACTGGTGTGTCTGTCCCTACAGGTATGGCTGTCCCTACTGGTGTGTCTGTCCCTATGGGTATGGCTGTCCCGACAGGTATGGCTGTCCCTACTGGTGTGTCTGTCCCGACAGGTATGGCTGCCCCTACAGGTATGGCTGTCCCTACTGGTGTGTCTGTCCCTACAGGTATGGTTGTCCCTACAGGTATGGCTGTCCCTACTGGTGTGTCTGTCCCGACAGGTATGGCTGTCCCTATGGGTATGGCTGTCCCTACAGGTATGGCTGTCCCTATGGGTATGGCTGTCCCGACAGGTATGGCTGTCCCTACTGGTGTGTCTGTCCCGACAGGTATGTCAAGCCTCTACCTGTATTCTGCAGCTAATATGGCGAAAAGGGGGATTTCTCCCAATACATGCAGGATTCTCTCCTTTTCTGTTTTGGTTTCAAAATATTTGTATTTGTTTTCAATTTTGGCAAAGAAGAGTTTCCGTAAATGCAGCTCTTTCCATACCTGTCTCTGAGTGCAGAATGAGTACAACCTGTCATCTCTGGGGAGCCAGATGTGACTGTGACGGACGGTTTCTGTGGACAGGCTGTGCACACTGAGTCTCTAGATAGACAGTGTTTTTCTCCGTTTTCTATCAGTCACGGTGGTTAGATAGTCTGCCACCATGTACTGTCTATTTAGAGCAAAATAGAATTTAAGTTTACTAAGATTTTTTTTGTGGTCTTTCCAATAGGTGATACATTTGTATTTTTGCTTTGTGATGGTTGGGCCAGATTTTATGAGTACTGTCCTGAGGCTTTGTTGGGTTGGTAGGGTTTAATGAACTGAAGACTCAGAACCAGGTGGCTGATGGGACTCTTTTCTATGGTCAACTATGGTCTCTCTCTCGCTCTCTCGCACTCTCACTCTCTCTCTCTTTCTCTCGCTCGTTCTGCCTCTCAGACCATTATGCTTTCAGGTTTAATGGTCTCTTTAGGGGTCTATGCCTTGTCTTTGTCCTTACAAGATGAATGTCTGCATTTATTATTAAGGATTTAATATGAAATAATTAATTGATGCTATTAAAGCATTATCTCTTATAAAGTGAGTTTTTACCAAATTGATTTGAAGAGATGTGGATGCTGCTCCGGACTTGTTTTCTGTCTTTTAACTGAAACCCCACCGAGATACACACACACACACACACACACACACACACACACACACACACACACACACACACACACACACACACACACACACACACACACACACACACACACACACACACACACACACACACACACACCGAGGCTTTGAAAGCACAGGGTCAGCCCTGGGAGCAGTTGTAGTTAATTGCCTTGCTCAAGGGCACAACGGCAGGATAATCCCGTATACCCAGATGTTTAATTGATATTATGATGGTTTCAGTCTATCCCACTTGTAGATAACAATACCCCATAATGAAGGGACAATCAAAATTCATTAGCCATTAAATAGCTGTCATCCTACACTACAGATGTACTTTCTCAATTTGACCAGTTTCTCACAGTTGGAAAATAATCCTGTGACTACAGGAAATGTTAATTTTTTTATGTCCATTGAAGTTAACGGACAGTTTTGTAGGGGTTGATAAATTATTCGTTCGGGAAAATCAAGTCTGACATTTTTAAGTAGAAATTATAAACTTTTGAAGCCCTTTTAAACCTCACAAAATACACTACAATATGTTTAGTTTAGTTTAGAGTTTATTCGTCACATGTGCAGGGTCACAGATGTAATTGCAGGGTACAATGAAATGATTAAGCTCCAAGCATCAATAATGCAGGTCAAGAGAAGTGAATGGGAAAATAATAATAACAACAATATTTACAATTGTAACAATGATGAATGAAGTGTCCATTGGGCAGTTGGGGCAGGGTAAATATCAGTTGGTTTGGGAGGGGGTGTAAAATATCCTTAGGAGGAGCAGCAGAGGGGGTAGGAAGTCTGAGGGACAGGAAGGTACAAGGGGAGCAGGTAGCTGACTTGTGGTGGCTATTTAGCTATGGTCTGGGGGTAGAAGTTATTGGTCAGTCTGACAGTTTTTGGAAGAGGGTAGAACAGGCCTTGGTTCGGGTGGCTGAGGTCCCTGATGATGTTCTTGGCCTTCCTGTCCGTCAGAGTTCCTACCTTCTCTCTGTAGGCCGTCTCGTCGTTGTTGGTAATCAGGCCTACTGACGTGTTGTCAGCAAAGTTGATGATGGAGTTGGAGAGATCAAATTAAGATAGTGTATCTGTATGTCCACAGCACATGTGTTAGTGCCAGTGGCTAACCCTCGGTTACTATAACAGCAGACAGAGCTGGCATGTAGGTTATGTTTAAATAGGGTCACTGACACTGTCTCGTTGGGCCACAGCCCCCTGTCCCATCTCCATCTTCCTTCCCTCACATTCACCATCTGGGCTCTGGCCTGAGTTGCATGCTTTTTGTATATACATACACCCCCCCCCCCCCACACACACACACACACCCACCAGCTAATTACAGCGCCAGTGCAGACATCTGTAAAGGCTGGCCCTTCTGATTCAGGAGGGGGGGGGGGGTTACATCAATGTTGCTCTGCCTGGTTACAGCCATGTTGATCTGCCTGGTTACAGCCATGTTGATATGTCTGATTACAGCCATGTTGTTCTGCCTGGTTACAGCCATGTTGATCTGCCTGGTTACAGCCATGTTGATCTGCCAGGTTACAGCCATGTTGATCTGCCTGGTTACAGCCATGTTGCTCTGCCTGGTTACAGCCATGTTGATCTGCCTGGTTACAGCCATGTTGATCTGCCTGGTTACAGCCATGTTGCTCTGTCTGGTTACAGCAATGTTGTTATGCCTGGTTACAGCCATGTTTACAGCCATGTTGATCTGCCTGGTTACAGCCATGTTGCTCTACATGGTTACAGCCATGTTGCCCTGACTGGTTACAGCCATGTTGATCTGGCTGGTTCCAGCCATGTTGCTCTGCCTGGTTACAGCCATGTTGATCTGCCTGGTTACAGCCATGTTGCTCTGCCTGGTTACAGCCATGTTGATCTGCCTGGTTACAGCCATGTTGCTCTGTCTGGTTACAGCAATGTTGTTATGCCTGGTTACAGCCATGTTTACAGCCATGTTGATCTGCCTGGTTACAGCCATGTTGCTCTACATGGTTACAGCCATATTGATCTGCCTGGTTACAGCCATGTTCTTCTGCCTGGTTACAGCCATGTTGCTCTGCCTGGTTACAGCCATATTGATCTGCCTGATTACAGCCATGTTGATCTGCCTGGTTACAGCCATATTGATCTGCCTGGTTTCAGTGTTTTACTCATATGGAGACTCCAATATCGCAGTAAAGCTGTCATAGAGGGAGCGGTCGTTAAACGGATATTGATGGACAAATTCAATATGGTGATATCAATGGCCATGATACCTCAGCTCTCACTCTGTGAGGATATGGGCATGTGAAGCTCCGTTGGTAGAGCATGGTGCTTGCAAAGTCAGGATAGTGGATTCGATTCCCGAGAAACGCCATACGTAAAATACGTGCACACGTAAGTTGCTTTGGATAAATGTGTCTGCTAAATGGCATATTTTATTATATTATTTCATCAAATTTCAGGTTGGATTCTGCTGCCACCTGCCACTAAACCATAAGTAGGTTTTTAGTAGAGACCTGGGGCTTTCCTGACAATGAGCACACAATCAAATGAAAATAAATGTGTCTAATGCTCACTAGGCTGTAGGATTGGCTAACCAGATGGACCTAATCACCATCATTATGTTGTTTTATTACCCAGGGTGACTGGGGCACTGGGTTAGTACAAATCCTGTTCCCTGCCATCCTGCCAAATCACCACCCTCCTTTTGGGAGGTACTAAACTGACACTGGGCTACTCGTACAGAACGATAGCAGCAACACCAGCTACATTTGCTTGCGTCCCAAATTACACACTATTTTCTATATAGTGCACTACCTTTGACCAGGGCCCATTATGTAGGGAATAGGGTGCAATACACTATCAACTAAAGGGTGACTAAACTATCACTGTTTAAGAACATCTCTCTCTGTCTTAGTCCCTCTGTCATCTCACAACATTTCAGTGATAGTGCGTAACACTTAACTAAAGATCTCCTCCACAGAAAGCAACAACGTAAGCAAGGTAGCCTAGTGGTTAGAGCGTTGGACTTGTAACCGAAAGGTTGCTAGATTGAATCCCTGAGCTGACAAGGTAAAGATCTGTCGTTCTGCCTCTGAACAAGGCAGTTAACCCACAGTTCCTAGGCTGTCATTGACAATACGAATTTGTTCTTAACTAACTTGCCTAGTGAAATAAAAAGGTCTTGTTTCACAGTCATTCTCTCAGGCAGAGACTGACTATTCACCTTTTGATACTGAGCCCAGATGAGTGAAGCCAAACTTTTGTACTATGCTGTCCTGTTTATTCAATCACCATGGTTACTGGAACATTGTTGAAAATAACGTATCAGGGCCAGCATAGTATGGGTCGGCCCTATAGTCTGAATGTGAACCAAGCTTGGCAACATATAAGGAAGTTGTTATGTAATAGGTAGTCAGTAAGGAATTAGTTGGCAACACTTTAAAGTAACTATCATGAATACACTATTGATAATGTATTTATAAATAAGTATTTCATTATGTGTAAACATTTACACACATTATAAGTATTCATTCATACACCCCAGGCGAACATAATTATAAAGTGTTACCAAACAGTTGTGTAATGGGTAGCACTAATATCCGATGGATGTTAAGTCATGAACTGTTATTTTGTGCTGAGGCTGGTGGGTCTGGCATATAACCTACTGTAGGTGACCTGTCCGAGATGAAGTAAGTGTTGACCTGCCGCCGGGACTCCTGGGCCCAGGCCACATGATTATCTGGTCAGCACGCTGCCGTGATGGCTCACTGGACCACTCAGAACACTCAGTCAATACATGCCTGTAGCTGGACCACAGCGGCAGAGACACACGCATGTTCACATCTACACATCTACACATGTTCACATCTACACATCTACACATGTTCACATCTACACATCTACACATCTACGCATGTTCACATCTACACATCTACACATCTACGCATGTTCACATCTACACATCTACACATCTACGCATGTTCACATCTACACATCTACACATGTTTACATCTACACATATACACATGTTCACATCTACACATCTACACATCTACACATGTTCACATCTACACATCTACACATCTACACATGTTCACATCTACACATGTTCACATCTACACATGTTCACATCTACGCATGTTCACATCTACACATGTTCACATCTACACATCTACACATCTACACATGTTCACATCTACACATCTACACATCTACACATCTACACATCTACACATCTACACATCTACACATCTTCACATCTACACATCTACACATGTTCACATCTACACATCTACACATCTACAGATCTTCACATCTACACATCTACACATGTTCACATCTACACATCTACGCATGTTCACATCTACACATCTACACATGTTCACATCTACACATCTACACATGTTCACATCTACACATCTACACACCTACGCATGTTCACATCTACACATCTACACATCTACACATGTTCACATCTACACATGTTCACATCTACACATCTACACATGTTCACATCTACACATCGACACATGTTCACATCTACACATGTTCACATCTACACATGTTCACATCTACACATCTACACATGTTCACATCTACACATGTTCACATCTACACATCTACGCATCTACACATCTACACATGTTCACATCTACACATCTACACATCTACGCATCTACACATCTACACATTTACACATCTACACATCTTCATTTGATCCGTTTCTCACTGCGGGAAAATAGTTCTGCAGCAACACGAAATGTGAATTATTATTTGGATGATAATTAATGGACATTTTTGAATGGGTTGATACATTTTCCGGGAAGGGCAAATCAAGTCTGACATTTTTAGGGGAAATTACAAACTTTTAAAACTTTTAAACCTTGAAAAGACAACATTTAAACACAGAGCTCAACCACAGATATCATTTATCCCAACTGGCCACATCGACATGAGTTCCCATGACAACCCCATCACCATGTCAGGCAGCACATGCTTCCCCCAATAGAACTACGGTTGGGATTCCAAATATCAATTCCTTTGAAACAGTTTGACTGCTTTTTGGATAGCAAACAGATTAGGCTCGTTGCAGGCTTGTTATTACATGTGTAACCACCAGATGTACAGCTGATCAGTGGCTCTGTGCTCTGGTTCTATGCCCTGGGGTGCAGGTTGCACGTGCAATGGCAAAGTACTAGAGAAGATCAAATGGGGCATCCTACTAGTATTGTGGCAGTCCTGATCTGACTGATGCTACGGGTTGTGTTCATTAGGCACCAAAGCAGACAAAAACAGACTGAAACATTGAGATTTTATCTGTACTTTACCAATAAGAAACGTTTGTTTTTTAGTTTTGACCCATTTTGCTACATTGAGGCCTAATGCACACAACCCTGGTCTGGCACATCCTCAGACTTGAGGTCCACAGTGTGTGTGTGTGTGTGTGTGTGTGTGTGTGTGTGGGTGTGTGTGTGTGTGTGTGTGTGTGTGTGTGTGTGTGTGTGTGTGTGTGTGTGTGTGTGTGTGTGTGTGTGTGTGTGTGTGTGTGTGTGTGTGTGTGTGTGTGTGTGTGTGTGTGTGTGTGTGTGTGTGTGTGTGTGTGTGTGTGTGTGTGTGTGTGTGTGTGTGTGTGTCTGTCAGTAGCCATTTGGCCGGTTACCATGATGTCATGGTAGTTAAACATGATATAGAGACCTTGAATAGTGAATAAGAACTGACAGAGCCAGGGAGCAAGAGGGAGAGAGAGAGAGGGAGAGGGGGAGAGGAGAGGGAGAGGGAGAGGGAGAGGGAGAGGGAGAGGGAGAGGGAGAGGGAGAGGGAGAGGGAGAGGGAGAGGGGGAGGGGGAGGGAGAGAGGGTAGAGAGAGAGCGAGAGAGAGGGGAGGGTACAGAGAGAGAGAGAGAGAGAGAGAGAGAGAGAGAGAGAGAGAGAGAGAGAGAGAGAGAGAGAGAGAGAGAGAGAGAGAGGGAGAGGGAGAGGGAGAGGGACGAAGAGGGACGGAGAGGGAGGAGAGGGAGGGTACAGAGAGAGAGAGAGAGAGGGAGGGAGAGGGAGGGTACAGAGAGAGAGGGAGGGAGGGAGGGAGGGAGGGTACAGAGAGAGAGAGAGAGAGAGAGAGAGAGAGAGAGAGAGAGAGAGAGAGAGAGAGAGAGAGAGATGGCAGGGCAGGGGGACAGAACATACAGTAATACAACAAGTACTGTACAGCACCTTCAGAGAATAGTCATACCCCTTGTTTTGTTGTGTTACAGCCTGCATTCATAATGGATTCAACATATCATTTCCCCACATCTACACACCTACAGCACATACAGCACCTACAGTAATGGCAAAGGGCATTTGGGCAAGAATGGCCACTTCACAGAGTTCCTTGGCTGAGATGGGAGAACCTGCCAGAAGGACAACATTTTCTATATCACTTTACAAATCTGGGTTTATGGGAGAGTGGCCAGATGGAAGCCACTCCTGTGAAAAAGGCACATGGCAGCACGCCTTGAGCTTGCAACAAGAAACGTGAAAGATTCTAAGAACATAAGGCAAAACATTATGTCGTCTGATGAGACAAAAATTTAGCGAAGCACAATGTCTGGAGAAAACCACCCATCTAAGTCAACCCCTACTGTGAAGCATGGTGGTGGCAGCATCATGCTATGGGGATGCTTTCCAGCAGCACGGACTGGGAGACTGGTAAGGATGGAGGAAACAGTGAATGGAGCCAAATACAGGCAAATCCTTGATGAGAACCTGCCTCAGAGTTCAAACAACCTTAGACTGGGGGCAAAGATTTACATTCCAACAGGACAATGACCCCAAACATACAGCCAAAGCAACGTTGGAATGGCTTCAGAACAAGAATGTGAAAGTTCTTGAGTGGCCCAGCCAAAGCCCAGACCTGAATCCCACTGAAAATCTTTGCAAAGAATTGAAGATTGCTGGTCCCCATCTAACTTAACTGATCTTGAGAAAATCTGCAAGGAAGAGTGGGAGAATATCCCCAAATTCAGATGTTCAAATCTGATCAGAAATACCGAAGAAGACTCAAAGCTGTAATGTCATTCTACAAAGTATTGACTCGGTGGTGTGAATACTTACGTACATTTGATATTTCTGGATTTCATTTTCAATTTTCATAAATGTACTAAAACATGTTTTCACTTTGTCATTATGGGGTATTGTGTGTAGATGGGTGAGAAAAATATATATTTAATCCATTTTGATTTATTTTTGTAACACAACAAAATGTGGAATAATCAGTCTAGGTTTCGGAATACTTTCTGAAAGCACTATATGTGTCATTGTCCTGGCTTGGGGACTTCAACTGGATCATGCAGTGTTAATACTCTAGTTATTTGTTTACCACTCTAGTGTACTGCATACAGTGCATTCAGAAAGTATTCACGTCGCCTGGCGGTTTCCACATGTTGTTGTGTTACAGCCTGAATTGAACATTACAAACAATACCCCACATAATGTCAAAGTGGAATTATGTTTGTAGACATGTTTACACATTGATACACAGCTGATATGTCTTGAGTCAATAGGTATTCAACCCTTTCTTATGACAGGACTAAATAAGTTCAGGAGTAAAAATGTACTTAACAAGTCACATAATAAGTTGCATGAACTCATTCTGTGTGCAATAATAGTGTTTGACATGATTTTATAATGACTACCTCGCCACACATACAATTATCTGAAAGGTCGAGCAGTGAATTTCAAACACAGATTCAACTACCAGGGAGGTTTTCCAGTGCCTCGCTAAGAAGGGAACCTGTTGGTAGATGGGTAAACATAAAAAAGCAGACATTGAATATCCCTTTGACTATGGTGAAGTTATTAATGACACTTTGGATGGGGTATCAATACACCCAGCCAATACAAAGACACAGGCGTCCTTCCTAACTGAGGCCAATGGTAACTTTAAAACAGTTACAGAGTTTAATGGCTGTGATAGGAGAAAACTGAGGATGGATCAACAACATTGCAGTTACTCCACAATACTAACAGAATTGACAGAGTGACAAGAATGAATCCTGTACAGAATAAACATTTGTGAAAACATGCATTCTGTTTGCAAAAAGGCACTAAAATAAAACTGAAATCAACTTTATGTCCTCTATACAAAGCCTTTCATTTGGGGAAAACCCAACATCACTGAGTACCATTTTCATATTTTCAAGCATGGTGGTGGCTGCATCATGTTATAGGTATGCTTGTCATCAGCAAGGACTAAGGAGTTTTTGGGGGCTAGGGGGGATAAATGGAAACGGAATAGAGCTAAGCACAGGCAAAATCCTAGAGGACAATCTGGTTAAATGATCAACAACCAACTTAACAGAGCTTGAAGAATTGTTAAAAGAATAATGTGCAAATATTGTACAATCCGGGGGTACAAAGCTCTTAGAGACTTACCCAGAAAGACACACAGCTGTAATCTCTGCCAAAGGTGAAAGTTACATGCATTGCCTCAGGGTGTGAATACTTATGTAAATTAAATATTTCTGTATTTCATTTTCAATACATTTGCAAAAAAAGTTCTAAAACATGTTTTCACTTGGTCAATATGGGGTATTGAGTGTAGATGGGTGATAAATAAAATACATTTAATACATTCTGAATTCAGGCTGTATCACGACAAATGTGGAATAAGTCAAGGGGTATGAATACTTTCTGAAGGCTCTGCACATGGGAATGCTTATTCTACCCCTGGTTCATTACTGTACCTTTTCAAAGATATATTTTTCTCACCGTGTCCGTTCATGTATTCATCCAGTGGGTGGGAGGTGGGAAGTAGTGGGATCATTTCTAGAGGAGGGAAATTTAGTTACATCTGAGTTACCCGAGGACCAGGCCGGCGGAATGATAAAAGACACAGGCTATACAATTACCAATTAGCCGATATATTGCATCAGAGCAATAGTGTGGCTACCTTCTCTTCCTAAGCAGTAAGGGTCTGTCATTAGATGTTCCATTTAGGGGGTCAAACTGACATTGATATTCTCTCTCTCTCTCTCAGGCCTCCCGGATGGCGCAGTGGTTAATGGTGCTGTACTGCAGCGCCAGCTGTGCCACCAGAGACTCTAGGTTCGCGCCCAGGCTCTGTCGTAACCGCCGCGACCGGGAGGTCCGTGGGGCGATGCACAATTGGCCAAGCGTCGTCCGGGGGTTAGGGAGTGTTTGGCCGGTAGGAAAATCCTTGTCTCATCGCACACCAGCGACTCCTGTGGCACAGTGCGCGCGAACCAAGGTCGCCAGGTGCACAGTGTTTCCTCCGACACATTGGTTCGGCTGGCTTCCGGGTTGATGGCGTTGTGTTAAGAAGCAATGCGGCTTGGTTGGGTTGTGTATCGGAGGACGCATGACCTTCAACCTTCGTCCCTCCTGAGCCCGTACGGGAGTTGTAGAGATGAGACAAGATCATAGCTACTAACAATTGGATACCAAAATGTTTTTTTAAAATATATTCTCTCTCTCAATTCAATTCAAGAGGCTTTATGGGCATGGGAAACATATTGGCAATGGAAAATAAAAGTGAAATAATCAATAAAAAGTGAACAGTAAATATTACATTCACACAAGTTCCAAAATAATAAATATGACTATATACAGTGTTGTAACATGTGCACATCTCTCAAGTAGATGTCGGAGCTAGGGTCAGCCGGGTATTACAGCTGGTTAATGAACCAGTCAAACAGGCTTCATGTAATCATTATGAAATCATCTTCTCTGCCTTAATGACTCCAAGTTCAGCCTGTATGAGCTCAGGTTTAGATGTCAAGTGTAGAGAGGACACTTATAGGCCTATCTTTAGCGCACATGTCTGAATAAATGTCCACGCTGAACCTGATTGATAGGAAAATGATAGGAAGGTTCATAATATCACAGCTTTTCTCCTTCACCAGGTCGACCCTCCAACCTCTGTCCTCTCTCCCACCATTTCTTTCTCTTCCTATCTCACTGATGGGATCATCACAATCAATATGCATACCCCTCTTCTCCTCTGTTGATCTTTCTCTCACTTTCTCCTACCTGCTCACCATTTACCCAGCATTCTTCTCTCTCTGACAACCTCACAATAGCTGTCTTCTACACTTTCCTCTCACTGTTTCTTCCTTTTTATCTCTCTCCCTCATCATAACCTTCATCAATCTCGCCAATCCCTCTTTCATCATCATGCTTATTTTTCATCACCTCACTCATCAACGCAGCAATATTTCTCCCACAGGGCCAATCTTACTCTAACTTCACACACACACACACACACACACACACACACACACACACACACACACACACACACACACACACACACACACACACACACACACACACACACACACACACACACACACACACACACACACACACACACACACACACACACACACACACACACACACACACACACACACACACACACACACACACACAGAGAGACCCACACACACACTCTCTTCTTGTCTTTCTTTCTCTCTCTTTCTCTGCTCGTGTCTGTCAGTCAGTGAAAGAGCTGTCACTGAGATATCCCCGCCTCCCCTTTCCCCAGGAACAGACAGACAGACAGACAGGCAGGCAGGGACAGCGGTGTCACGCTGAGATAAAGAATCGCCTGACGTGAGCAGACTCCAAAACGTCCTGCTCAGCCGCCAAACTTTCTCCCCTCTCCCCTATCTCCTTTCCCCCCTCTCTTCACTCCCCTCGCTCCTCCCCCTCCTCTCATGTCTCCTCTCTCCTCTCTCCTCCTCTCTCCCTCTGTAAGCTTAGGTCTTACAGTAGATACAGTGTGAGTGATTGTTTTCTAGGTTTAACCTCCTCACATCCTGTCATGATTCCATAACATACCAGACAAGGAGAGAGAGTCACTGGAGAGACAGTGGCATTACAATGGGGAATTTAAATTACACGCTGTCTGCATATTAATGTCATTCAGATTGATTTCTGTGGAGAGCGAGCCCTAGCACCCTGAAAAGCAGTGCTTCTAATAAAGACCAATAAGTCGAAAAGTCAATGCCTTTAACCTAGATAAATACTTTTTTTACAGCTTGACATGTGAGAGCTGTGCCTTCCCCCCAGTCAGTCGACACTGGCCAGAAATGTACACGTCCTTCAGGTGGTTCATTACAGGAAAGATATCGCCTCTCCCAGACCTCCTCCTGAGAAATGTCCAGTTAAAAGCCTCTAGACGTTTAACTTTCCCTGTCTTTCAGCTTCGTACCGGTGGGGGAGGCTGCCTACAGGGCTCCACAGGGCTGAGGCTGATAGACGAGGGGGTGTTACACTTCTTCAGTTGCCTGTGGGCCTGCGTACAGTCATGTTCCACTGCTGAGAACAAGCAGATTGGATATATTATATCTCACAGTTGGAAGACTGAGGACACGGCACCTCACCATCTCCCTGCTGCTCAACTAGAAAGATATAAAAATGAGAGGAGAGGAGAAGGGAGGGGCAGAGAGGAGAGGGAAAGGAAGGGAGGGGCAGAGAGGAGAGTAGAGGAGAGGAGAGTGGTTGTCGAGAAGTGGTTGTAGAGACAATTGCTGTAGAGAGAGTGGTTGTAGAGAGTGGTTGTAGAGAGAATAGCTATAGAGAGATTAGCTGTAGAGAGAATGTTTATAAATAAAGTGGTTGTAGAGAGTGGTTGTATAGAGTGGTTGTAGAGAGAGGTTGTAGAGAGTGGTTGTAGAGTGTGGTTGTAGAGAGTTGTTGTAGAGAGTGGTTGTAGAGAGTGGTTGTAGAGAGTGGATGTAGAGTGGTTGTAAAGTGGTTGGAGAGTGGTTGTAGAGGGTGGTTGTGGAGTGGTTGGAGAGTGGTTGTAGAGAGTACTTGTGGAGTGGTTGTAGTGTGGTTGTACAGAGTGGTTGTAGAGAGTGGTTGTAAAGCTGTTATAGAGCGGTTGTAGAGCGGTTGTAGAGAGTGGTTGTAGAGTGATTGTAGATTGGTTGTAGAGTGGTTGTAGAGTGGTTGTAGAGAGTGGTTGTAGAAAGTAATTGTAGAGTGGTTGTAGAGAGGTTGTGGAGAGGTTGTAGAGAGTGGTTGTAGAGAGGTTGTAGAAAGTGGTTGTAGAGTGGTTGTAGAGTGGTTACAGAGTGGTTGTAGAGAGTGGTTGTAGAGAGTGGTTGTAGAGAGTGGTTGTAGAGAGAGTACTTGTAAAGTGGTTGTAGAGAGAGTGGTTGTAGAGTGGTTACAGAGTGGTTGTAGAGAGTGGTTGTAGAGAGTGGTTGTAGAGAGAGTGGTTGTAGAGAAAGTACTTGTAAAGTGGTTGTAGAGAGAGTGGTTGTAGAGTGGTTACAGAGTGGTTGTAGAGAGAGGTTGTAGAGAGTGGGTACAGAGTGGTTGTAGAGAGTGGTTGTAGAGAGAGTACTTGTAAAGTGGTTGTAGAGAGAGTGGTTGTAGAGTGGTTACAGAGTGGTTGTAGAGAGTGGTTGTAGAGTGGTTGTAGAGAGTGGTTGCAGAGAGTGGTTGTAGAGAGAGTACTTGTAAAGTGGTTGTAGAGAGAGTGGTTGTAGAGAGTGATTACAGAGTGGTTGTAGAGAGAGTACTTGTAAAGTGGTTGTAGAGAGAGTGGTTGTAGAGAGTGGTTGTAGAGAGAGTGGTTGTAGAGAGTGGTTACAGAGAGTGGTTGTAGAGAGAGTACTTGTAAAGTGGTTGTAGAGAGTGGTTGTAGAGAGTGGTTGTAGAGAGAGTACTTGTAAAGTGGTTGTAGAGAGAGTGGTTACAGAGTGGTTGTAGAGAGTGGTTGTAGAGAGTGGTTGTAGAGAGTGGTTGTAGAGAGTGGTTGTAGAGAGTGGTGGAAATTAACTATATTCTGGTAATCTGACCAATGGAATATATGTGGTACTTAATGAATATGATGTCAGTTCGGTTGTCATCTGAGACATTCTCATCAATGATCAGATGACATAAACTCTACAGTGGAAAGTCTACACATCAGAGTTATCGATTCACATGGAATTGTTGTTCAATTGAAATGTTTGAATATGAAATTATTTGTGATGGGATGAAATGTCAGGACCCGGTTACAAACCCGGTTCTCCTGGAGTGAGAAACAGTCACTAAACCAACTGAGCCACGCATAGTCAGCAGAACCCAGAAGATGAGGCAGACACAGCAGTACTTGAGACGGTGTATTTAATGAAGTAAAAGTGAAGTTCTTCAGGAAAACATGTAACTCCACAACCTCAAAAAGGAATTCCACAAGAACAAAGGTAATCCTCCAAGACAAAAGATAAATCCACAAGGTTGAAGGTATAGCGAAAAAGCCTCAAAAGATACTTAAAAACAAACAAACAAGAACAAAAACCAGAATTCCACAAGAGAGTCCACCGGGATCAACAAGAGTTCACAGAGTACTAGGGCTGGGTGCTAACATACAAACACAGAGCCAAGAACTGAGTAAAACAAAGGGTTTAAATACAATCAGGGGAAACGAGGCACAGGTGCAAATACAATGGGGATCAAGGGAAAGAAAAAGGTCAAAAGGCACAATGGGGGCATCTAGTGACCAAAAACCGAACAACCCTGGCCAAATCCTGACAGAAATGTGATTTTAGCTTCTAAAATGTGAGATTTGGGTTTTCATAAACAGGCTGCTCAATCAGTGGCCCGCCCCTGTGAAGGGACATGGGCTATAAAACTTTTCAAACACGCCCTCTCCCTTCCTATATAAGCCCTTGACGACAATATAACCTCCTGTTCCGAAAATGTGAGGACGACGGTCCAAAGTCAGAATGGTTCAGATAATAACTACAGAACGAAGCCAACATCAGCGTGAGCTTGGTGCGAATGGTATGAACTTTGAACTTTTATTCACTACAGAAGTGATACCTCTAGCCGTTAAGTTAGCAACAGCAGATGCAACGCGGTTAGGTAGGAACAGACAGAGTATGCCGTCTATCACCCAACGACGTTACTACAACTTATCCAATTGACAACCAGAGACATTCTTCAAAGAACTCGGTTTGGCAACACGGCTTTCCATCTACTACCAACCTACAGAAGCACAGCTCAGAGTAAATATTGATTGCATTTTCCTTTTCCAAATGGGCGGTAATTTAGAATGCATCAGATACTGTATTTACGATAGCACAGCTTCTCCTGTGTCCCTAACTCTTCCCGCTCTTTCACTCAAACCCAGCCCCTTTTCTTTTGTGTAACCAGCTGTCATATCTGTTCCGCCCGCTAGGACGTTTTCCTTTATGACGTAATTTGTAATCAAGTTATGATTTAATTATGTGTATGTGTAATTCTGTGTGATTAGTTTTGGTATTTAGTAAATAAATAATTAAACTCAATTTTGTATTGCAGATTCAAATTGTTAGCCAGGGTTCGTGCAGAAAACCAAGAATTTACAACTTTCAGATCAGACTGAATTAAGATGACGATTGATATTGACTGCTATTGATGTAAAATATTACGAGATCTTCAAGAGTTTATTCGGAAGATAACAGCTCTATAAATATTATTTTGTGGTGCCCGACTCTCTAGTTAATTACATTTATGTAACGACCTTTGGTGGAAGAAGGTGAGGACCAAGATGCAGCGTGGTATAGGTTCATCATTATTTTCATAAACTGAACACTAAATACAACAAGGAACAAAAGAAACAACCGAAACGGCTCCATCAGGTGCAGAACAGACTAAACAGAAAATAACTACCCACAACCCATAGTGGGAAAACAGGCTACCTATATCGTTCTCAATCAGAGACAACGACAGACAGCTGTCCCTGATTGAGAACCATACCAGGCCAAAAACAAAGAAATACAAAAACGTAGAAAAAGAACATAGAACGCCCACTTAGCCACACCCTGGCCTAACCAAAATAGAGAATAAAAGCCTCTATGGCCAGGGCATGACAATTTACATGATTAGCTCAATCAGGTGATATTAATTACTTAGATAAATTATTTTATAGAAAAACATGTCATATCAGTTAATCTGGCATAGCCAAAGCCACAACACTGTTAATGTGCCATCATCTCCCTGCAGACAACACAAGACTAATCACTCATTACTCATTTATATCTGGGGTTTCTTCATCCCACTTTCATATCTGTATTTAAAATATCCTCTCCTCCCTCTCTCCTGTCATCATCTCCTCTGTGTCTGGTGCTTCCTATTCCCTCTCTCAGCAGGAAAAGCCTGGCTCTCACACACACACACACACACACACACACACACACACACACACACACACACACACACACACACACACACACACACACACACACACACACACACACACACACACACACACACACACACACACACACACACACACACACACACGCGCACATAAACACTCCCACACACCACATGCACACACACCACACGCACACACGCAGATATACACAGATATACACAGATACACACACACGCAGCCTGTCACAGCATGGCACAGCAGGGATCCTGCCACTTATGGTGTACTTGTCGTGTTCTCTTCATTCCAAGGGTAAACAGCAGCATTTAAAACAAGTTAAAAGGTTTAGAGACCCTAATTTACAACCGTGGGAAGACAATTCATTATTTGTGTGGAATTTGTTATTGTAAAGGAAGGACAACTAGTTTAGGGATACAGCTTCGTTAGTTAGCTAGATGTTTTGTCAGTAAGACACAGATGATGAGATTAATTTACTTTATTGATAAGGCATACACACATCCCAAATGGCACCCTGTTCCTTGTTTTAGTGCACTACTTTTGACCTGGGCACATGGGGCCCTATGTGTTATGCAGGTGAATGAGGACCCAAAAGCCACTTGGCGAAACAGAGTTTTTAATCCAGTAAAGTTACTATACAAACAAAAAGGCATAATACTACTCGTAATGACGAGAACAGACTGAGACTTGATCAAGAACTGCAGGTTGCCTCGGAAGGCACTTGAACCTAGCAGACCCAGACACCTGCTCACCACGCAGCATCTGAGGGAAACACGACACGACAGGGCAATACATAGACACAGCACGGTGAACAATAGATAAGGATCCGACAGGGCAGGAAACGGAAAACAAGGAGAGAAATAGGGACTCTAATCAGGGAAAAGGATCGAACAGGTGTGGGAAGACTAAATGATGATTAGGGGAATAGGAACAGCTGGAAGCAGGAACGGAACGATAGAGAGAAGAGAGAGCGAGCTAGAGAGTGAGAGAGGGAGGGGGAGAGAGAGGGATAGGAAAGAGGGAAAGAACCTAATAAGACCAGCAGAGGGAAACGAATAGAAGGGGAAGCACAGGGACAAGACATGATAATCAATGACAAAACATGACACTATGTGGAGAATAGGGTGCTATTTGGGACACACCTAGGCATCACTGTAGCACTAGGGGACAATCATCTGTCTGTCTCAACACTGAGTTGCTCACACAGCAGGCTGCTATGCCAAGCCTTACAACACCTTGCCAAATGTTTTACTACTTACCATGATGACCTGACTTCTACAAACTGAACTGTGCGTGTGTGTGTGCATGCGCGTGTGTGTGTGTGTGTGTGTGTGTGTGTGTGTGTGTGTGTGTGTGTGTGTGTGTGTGTGTGTGTGTGTGTGTGTGTGTGTGTGTGTGTGTGTGTGTGTGTGTGTGTGTGTGTGTGTGTGTGTGTGTGTGTGTGTGTGTGTGTGTGTGTGTGTGTAGTGTTTAGTGTTTATCAAAGTGATTTTCACAGCTTTGTTTGGAGCTAGTTCTTGGCATGTTCTCCCTCCTTTCTTCCTCCATCTCTCCATCTCCCTTCCCCTCTATTCCTCCAGCCCCTCTTCTGGCGTCAGTCACAAAGTCACTGCCAGCCGTAGTGTAGCAGCCAAACAGACCTGGCCATGTTAATTATCTGGCCATAAGACCGTGTCCAGAATCCTCATAAGTGACTTACTTGCCTTTTGACTGGAACAGTTCCCTAAAAACAACTTTGACAGGAACAGTTCCCTGGGGTCCTTTTGACAGGAACAGTCCCAAAACAATCCTTTTGACAGGAACAGTTCCCAAAACAATCCTTGACAGGAACAGTCTCCCTAAACAATCCTTTTGGACAGGAACAGTTCCCTAAAACAATCATTTTGACAGGAACAGTTCCCAAAACAACCTTTGACAGGAACAGTTCTCTAAAACAATTTTTTTGACAGGAACAGTTCCTTAAACAATCCTTTGACTGGAACAGTTTCCTAAAACAACTTTTGACAGGAACAGTTCTCAAAAACAATCCTTTGACAGGAAACAGTTCCCTAAAACAACTTGGACAGAAACAGCTCCCTAAAACAATCATTTTGACTGGAACAGTTCCCTAAAACAATGGGGTTCAGAGGGTAGTGGTAGTGTACAGGACTCAGAGGGTAATGGTAGTATACAGGACTCAGAGGGTAATGGTAGTGTACAGGGCTCAGAGGGTAATGGTAGTACAGGACTCAGAGGCTAATGGTAGTGTACAGGGCTCAGAGGGTAATGGTAGTGTAAAGGGCTCAGAGGGTAATTTTCAGTGTACAGGACTCAGAGTCTATTGGTGTGTACAGGGCTTAGAGGGTAATGGTTGTGTACAAGACTCAGAGGGTAATGGTCGTGTACAGGACTCAGAGGGTAGTGGTAGTGTACAGGGCTCAGAGGGTAGTGGTAGTGTACAGGGCTCAGAGGGTAATGGTAGTGTGTACAGGGCTTAGAGGGTAATGGTTGTGTTCAGGACTCAGAGGGTAATGGTAGTGTACAGGACTCAGAGGGTAGTGGTAGTGTACAGGGCTCAGAGGGTAGAGGTAGTGTACAGGGCTCAGAGGGTAAATGGTAGTGTACAGGGCTTAGAGGGTAATGGTTGTGTTCAGGACTCAGAGGGTAATGGTAGTGTACAGGACTCAGAGGGTAATGGTTGTGTACAGGGTTTAGAGCAGTGGTTCTTAACCTTGTTGGAGGTACTGAACCCCACCAGTTTCATATGCACATTCACCGAACCCTTAATTGGAAAATAAATTATGATTTTTTCAAATTCAAAAACATAGGTATATATTTTACTGGTGCACAAAATGAACCGTATGTAACATCACTGTGTTCAAAGAACAAAATCATCAAAACATGAATTTCACACAAAAACAAAAACATAATAATGAATATTTACTGCAAATCAGTGTGACTTCTGCTGTTGCCTTTCAGAGACCAGTTCAGAAATGCGCGGCTTCACCTTGGCAAGTGCTACTCTCATGTCCTTTTCGCAACAAAGTCTGTTCCTTTTCTTCGTTTATGTCCAGCATCCTCAAAGGATTGCTCGCAAGGATATGTTGTAACAAACGGTATGAAAATCTCAGGAGCTTTCTTAGCAATAACAGGGTACGTTACCATTTGTTGACACCAAAATGTTGAAAGCGTTGTTGTTCTAAAGAGTTGCTGTTGAACCTGGCTCTGCTGAATTTCAATGATTTCATCGAGGTATTCATCATTGACATCTGTTGTCTCAACACTAAACGTGAATGGCTGTCTCACCCATGCTGGATATGACTCTCTTTGTAGGGAAGTATCCGTCGAGAGACTTTGGAAGCTCATCTAAGTGTGTGACCATTGCTTGCTTCAGTTCCGCAGGTACAGAAATGTCTCCGATTCCAGATACATCTTCGATCTTACTTACACAGTCGTCCAGCAGGGGAAAGTTTGCGAAGTTATCGTTCTCTGTTCATCGTTTCCATAACGGTAGCTTTTTGAAAAGCCTTCAGGTTTTCCTCCACTTCGATGATGTTGACTCCACCGCCCTGCATCTTTTGATTGAGATGATTGAGAGCTGCGAAGATATCAGCCATGTACGCTAAAATGAGAATGAACTCATTTTTGTAGCAATCTGCATGACAATGTTGGTGCTTTTGCAAAAACAGGGCTAATTCCACATGCACGGCATAAACACGATTCAGCACCTGTCCCCGGGACACCACCGATCATTACAATGGTACAGAAGTACTCGAATTCAGAGCCCATTTCTTTACACAGCTCACTGAAGATGCGGTGCCTCAGAGCACTAGTTGGCACATAGTTCACACATTCCACTACAATATTTAATACTTCTGCCAGTTTTGGAGGCAAGGTTTTTGTTGCCAACGCATGCCTGTGCTGAATCCAATGCGTAACAATGATGTGTGGTACATCGGCTTTCACTAGCGCACCAAAACCAGACTTTCTTCCCAGCATTATTGAGCTCCGTCCAAACAAACTGCAGAAACCCACGAAAGATTGTTGTCTTTGAAGAAGTCATCCACAAGTTTCTTTCACATCGGCTGCCTTAGTTGTTGTTGTAAGAGGCAAAAATAAACAAAATCTTCCTTTATCACGTCGTCTTTCACATAGTGCACGAATAGAGCAAGCTGGCTTAGATTGGAAACGCCTGTGGTCTCGTCGAGTTGAAGGCAGAATTTTGCCGGGCTTGAAATCAGATCTGCAACTACTTGAGCCAAGATGTCTTTGCTCATGTCTTCTATTCTGTCGCTGATGGTGTCATTTGAAAGAGGAATTTGGGATAACTTAACTTCAGCCTCTTTGCTCAGCATGATATATTCACCATTTTCAACACAGCTGGTTTTATGAGTGTTTCACCAATGGTGTGTGGTTTGCCCTGCTTTGCGATCAGGTAAGCAACTTCCATATGATGCTGTCAGTTTGTTGATGGGTACAAAGCCGAGAACAGGCAGAGTAGCTTTTACATCGAATCTGGCTCTCTTCACCTTGAATTCAGCGAGCGTTGTGTTCTTGTATTTTCCATCTCCATGCAGCTTAAGTGTTCTTAGTTTTGCTGGTCCTAGACTAGAATTACTCAACTTGGCATTGCAAATCATGCAGTTAGGACGCTGACTCCCATCACGTTCCGTTATACATGTGAATCCATATTGTACATATTCGTCCGACCACTTTCTTTTTTTGCTCGACATAGTAAGTATGAAGGGATTCAAATATTAAGAAAGAAATCACAAGACATACCATCACGACAGTCACAAGTAGACTACTGGGCACAACAAATTCCCTGCAGCACAGATAGGCCAGCGTTGTATGTGATCACCTGCAGCCAATGATGGCCAAGCAGGGCGTGTCATCACAAATCATATGAGTCGGATGTGTGTCTTGACCTCCACCGAACCCCTGAGACTGACTCACCGAACCCCTGGGGTTCGATCGAACCAGGTTAAGAACCACTGGTTTAGAGGGCAATGTCATATGAGGCCTGTCAGCTAGATCTGTCCTGGCTGAACTCTTCTGGACCACCAAAGCTCCCCAGCCTCCCTTTGTCATATTGGATCTTATTTACATGGTGGCCATGACTGTTGAGTAGCAGGAGACAGAGGTCAGTGTATTCAGTCGTGGCCAAATGTTTTGAGAATGACACAAATATTAATTTTCACAAAATCTACTGCCTCAGTTCATATGAAGGAATATGCATATACTCCAGAATGTTATGAAGAGTGATCAGATGAATTGCAACTAATTGCAAAGTCCCTCTTTTCCATGCAAATGAACCTAATCCCCCAAAAACATTTCCACTGCATTTCAGCCCTGCCACAAAAAGGACCAGCTGACATCATGTCAGTGATTCTCGTTAACACAGGTGTGAGTGTTGACGTGACAAGGCTGGAGATCACGCTGTCATGCTGATTGAGTTCAAAATGCAGACTGGAAGCTTCAAAAGGAGGGTGGTGAATGGAATCATTGTTCTTCCTCTGTCAACCATGGTTACCTGCAAGGAAACACATGCCATCATCATTGCGTTGCACAAAAAGGGCTTCACAGGCAAGGATATTGCTGCCAGTAAGATTGCACCTAAATCAACCATTTATTGGATCATCAAGAACTTCAAGGAGAGCGGTTCAATTGTTATGAAGAAGGCTTCAGGGCGCCCAAGAAAGTCCAATAAGCGCCAGGACCATCTCCTAAAATTGATTCAGCTGCGGGATCGAAGAAACACCAGTACAGAGCTTGCTCAGGAATGGCAGCAGGCAGGTGTGAGTGCATCTGCACACACAGTGAGGCAAAGACTTTTGGAGGATGGCCTGGTTTCAAGAAGGGGGGCAAAGAAGCCACTTCTCTCCCGGATAAACATCAGAGACAGACTGATATTCTGCAAAAGGTAAAGCGATTGGACTGCTGAGGACTGGGGTAAAGTCATCCCCTTTCTGATTGTTTGGGGCATCCAGAAAAAGCTTGTCCGGAGAAGGCAAGGTGAGCGCTACCACCAGTCCTGTGTCATGCCAACAGTAAAGCATCCTGAGACCATTCATGTGTGGAGTTACTTTTCAGCCAAGGGAGTGGGCTCACTCACAATTTTGCCTAAGAACACAGCCATGAATAAAGAATGGTACCAACACATTCTCCGAGAGCAATTTCTCCCAACCATCCAGGGACAGTTTGGTGATGAACAATGCCTGGTGATGAACAATGCCAGCATGATGGAGCACCTTGCCATAAGGAAAAAGTTATTAGTAAGTGGCTCGGGGAACAAAAATCAATATTTTGGGTCCATCCCCAGGAAACTCCCCAGACCTTAATCCCATTGAGAACTTGCGGTCAATCCTCAAGAAGCGGGTGGACAAACAAAACCCCACAAATTCTGACAAACTCCAAGCATTGATTATGCAAGAATGGGCTGCTATCAGTCAGGATGTGGCCCAGAAGTTAATTGACAGCATGCCAGGGCGGATTGCAGAGGTCTTGAAAAAGAAGGGTCAACACTGCAAATATTGATTCTTTGCATCAACTTCATGTAATTGTCAATAAAAGCCTTTGACACTTATGAAATGCTTGTAATTATACTTCAGTATTCCATAGTAACATCTGACAAAAATATCTGAAGCAGTAAACTTTGTGAAAATTAATATTTGTGTCATTCTCAAAACTTTTTGGCCACAACTGTAGTGCTTAGAGATTGGCTGCAGTCTTTACAAAAACAGCTCCCACAGCCTCTGTCTGTAATAATAGCCACACTATCCATCTGTATCTGGCCTCACAGAAGTCTGACTGACCACAGTTCCTCTGCCTCGGTCCGTAGGAGTTATAATAACTATTCTATGTCATTCTATGTCTATGTCTCAGCCTCCCTCTGTCATAGCGGGACTGGCCAGCTGCAGAGCCACTGGATCAATTGTTCTCAACCGTTTTTGGTTACTGTAATCCTAATCACGTTTTTGGTTACTGTAATCCTAATCACGTTTTTTTGGCTACTGTAATCCTAATCACGTTTTTTGGCTACTGTAATCCTAATCACATTTTTTTGACTACTGTAATCCTAATCACGTTTGTGGCTACTGTAATCCTAATCACGTTTTGGTTACTGTAATCCTAATCACATTTTTGGTTACTGTAATCCTAATCACGTTTTTGGTTACTGTAATCCTAATCACGTTTTTGGTTACTGTAATCCTAATCACGTTTTTGGCTACTGTAATCCTAATCACGTTATTGACTAGTGGACCAAAGTGCAGCGTGGTACGTGTTCAAGATATTTATTTAAATCTGAACACTAGAACAAAAAATAACAAAGTGAGAAACGAACAGTTCAGTAAGGTAACTAAGACTACACAGATAACAACTACCCACAAACCCAGGTGGGAAAAAGGCTACCTAAGTATGATTCTCAATCAGAGACAACGATAGACAGCTGCCTCTGATTGAGAATCTGTAACGGCGTTCTTCGTTTGTCGAAAGAGAGTCGGACCGAAATGCAGAGTGGTGGTTACTCATGTCTTTAATGAAACTGATGACGGTACATGAAATAACTTAATAAATATACAAAACAACAAAACGAAACGTGAAAACCTATACAGCCTGTCTGGTGAACACTAACACAGAGACAGGAACAATCACCCACAAAATACACAGTGAAACCCAGGCTACCTAAATACGGTTCCCCTATCAGAGACAACAAGAATCACCTGACTCTGATTGAGAACCGCCTCAGGCATCCAAGCCTAAACTAGACACACCCCTAATCAACCACAATCCCAATGCCTACAAAAACCCCAATACGACAACACAATAAACCCATGTCACACCCTGGCCTGAACAAATATATAACGAAAACACAAAATACAATGACCAAGGCGTGACAGAACCCCCTAAGGTGCAGACTCCCAGACGCACCTCACAACCATAGGGAGGGTCCGGGTGGGCGTCTGTCCATGGTGGTGGTTCCGGCTCGGGACGGGGACCCCACTCCATTAATGTCATAGTTCCTCCCCTTCGCATCCTGGGATAATCCACCCTCGCCGCCGATCATGGCCTAATAGTCCTCACCCAGAACCCCACTGAACTGAGGGGCAGCTCGGGACTGAGGGACAGCTCGGGACTGAGGGGCAGCTCGGGACTGAGGCAGCTCGGGACTGAGGGGCAGCTCGGGACTGAGGGGCAGCTCGGGACTGAGGGTCAGCCCTGAGGGCAGCCCAGTACTGAGAGAAAGCCCAGTACTGAGAGGAAGCCCAGTACTGAGAGGAAGCTCAGGCAGGTAGTAGGTGCCGGTAGATCCTGGCTGGCTGGCGGATCTGGAAGATTCTGGTTGACTGGCAGATCTGGAAGAGACTGGTTGACTGGCAGATCTGGAAGAATCTGGTTGACTGGCAGATCTAGCTGCTCTATGCAGACTGACAGCACTGGCTGCTCCATGCAGACTGGCAGCTCTGGCTGCATCATGCAGACTGACAGCTCTGGCTGCTCCATGCAGGCTGACAGCTCCTTGCAGACTGGCAGCTCCTTGCAGACTGGCAGCTCCTTCTAGACTGGCAGCTCCTTGCAGACTGACAGCTCTTTGCAGACTGGCAGCTCTGGCTGCTTCATGCAGACTGACAGCTCTGGCTGCTTCATACAGACTGACAGCTCTGGCTGCTTCATGCAGACTGAAAGCTCAGGCTGCTTCATGCAGACTGGCAGCTCAGGCTGCTTCATGCAGACTGGCAAGTCAGGCTGCTCCGAACAGGCAGGAGGCTCCAGCAGCGCTGTAGAGGAGGAAGGCTCTGATAGCGCTGAACAGACAGGAGACTCCAGCAGCGCTGTAGAAGAGGAAGGCTCTGATAGCGCTGAACAGACAGGAGACTGCGGCAGCGCAGGAGAGGCGAGGCACACTGTAGGCCTGATGCGTGGTGCTGGCACTGGTGGTACTGGGCCGAGGACACGCACAGGAAGCCTGGTGCGGGGAGCTGCTACCGGAGGACTGGTGTGTGGAGGTGGCTCTGGATAGACCGGACCGTGCAGGCGCACTGGAGCTCTTGAGCACCGAGCCTGCCCAACCTTACCTGGCTCGATGCCCACTCTAGCCCGGCCAATAGGAAGAGCTGGTATGAAACACACCGGGCTATGCACCCGCACTGGAAACACTGTGCGCTCCATAGCATAACACGGTGCCTGCCCGGTCTCTAGCCCCTGGTAAGCACAGGGGAGTTTACGCAGGTCTCCTACCTGGCATAGCCATACTCCCTGTAAGCCCCCTGAGCCCCCACCCAATAAACTTTTGGGGCTGCTTTTCGGGCTTCCTTGCCAACCGTGTTCCCTCATATCGTCGGCTCCTATCTCCTGCTGCCTCTGCTCTCCTAAGTGCCTCCACCTGTTCCCATGGGAGGCGATCTCTTCCTGCCAGTATCTCCTCCCAAGTGTAACAACCTTTGCCATCCAACACGTCTTCCCATGTCCATTCTCCGAATAATTCATCCTCCTTTCACTGCTCCTGCTGTCGTTGCCTGTTACTACGCCACTGGTCCGTGTGTGGTGGGTGATTCTGTAACGGCGTTCTTCGTTTGTCGAAAGAGAGTCGGACCGAAATGCAGCGTGGTGGTTACTCATGTCTTTAATGAAACTGATGACGGTACATGAAATAACTTAATAAATATACAAAACAACAAAACGAAACGTGAAAACCTATACAGCCTGTCTGGTGAACACTGACACAGAGACAGGAACAATCACCCACAAAATACACAGTGAAACCCAGGCTACCTAAATACGGTTCCCTATCAGAGACAACACGAATCACCTGACTCTGATTGAGAACCGCCTCAGGCATCCAAGCCTAAACTAGACACACCCCTAATCAACCACAATCCCAATGCCTACAGAAACCCCAATATGACAACACAATAAACCCATGTCACACCCTGGCCTGAACAAATATATAACGAAAACACAAAATACAATGACCAAGGCGTGACAGAACCACACCTGGCCAAACACAAAGAAAGAGAAAACATAGAAATAAAGAAACTAGAATGCCCACCCTAGTCACACTGTGGCCTAACCAAAATAGAGAATAAAAGGGCGTGACATTTATGGCGGTTTTGGAGTAGTGGCTTCTTCCTTGCTGAGCGGCCTTTCAGGTTATGTCGATATAGGACTCATTTTACTGTGGATATAGATACTTTTTATCTGTTTACTCCAGCATCTTCACAAGGTCCTTTGCTGTTGTTCTGGGATTGATTTGCACTTTTCGCACCAAAGTACGTTCATCTCTAAGAGACAGAACGTGTCTCCTTCCTGAGCAGTATGACGGCTGTGTGGTCCCATGGTGTTTATACTTGCGTACTATTGTTTGTACAGATGAACGTGGTACCTTCAGGCATTTGGAAATTGCTCCCAAGGATGAACCAGACTTGTGGAGGTCTACAATTTTTTTCTGAGGTCTGAGGCTGATATCTTTTGATTTTCCCATGATGTCAAGCAAAGAGGCACTGAGTTTGAAGGTAAGCCTTGAAAAACATCCACAGGTACACCTCCAATTGACTCAAATTATATCAATTAACCTATCAGAAGCTTCTAAAGTCGTGACATCATTTTCTGAAATTTTCCAAGCTGTTTTAAGGCACAGTCAACTTAGTTTATGTAAACGGAATTGTGATACAGTGAATTATGAGTGAAATAATCTGTCTGTAAACAATTATTGGAAAAATTACTTGTTTCATGCACACAGTAGATGTCCTAACCGACTTACCAGAACTATAGTTTGTTAACAAGAAATTAGTGGAGTGGTTGAAAAACTAGTTTTAATGATTCTAACCTAAGTGTATGTAAACTCCCGACTTCAACTGTATGTACCCTCTGTTCACCATTGGTTTGTCGGTTGTTGCTTTGGATTTCGTGCTGCGTGTATTGTGTACTCGTTATTACGGGTCCCGTGTATTGTTGTGTACTCGTTATTACGGGTCCGTGTATTGTTGTGCACTTGTTATTACGGGTCTCGTCCCATGTATTTATTAGAGGTTTAACTTCACTTTTTGTTTTGGTTACGTCCCTCTGTTTTTGTATACTTGTTTGTTTTGGGCTTCGGACTGTGCCTTTCATGGAGTATTTATACCCCTATTACATATTCCTGCGCCCGTCTCCAATCATTTATACAACGTGACACAGGCTACTCGAGGCAATTGAGGTAATATGTACATGTAGGCAGAGTTAACAAGGTGGGGGCACAATGCAAATAGTCTGGGTAGCCATTTCAGCTCTCATCACTAGCTCTCATCACTACAGAGACAGGGTTTATCATAGGGCAGCTTTTATATGCCAGCTACAAAAGAGAACAGGCCTCAGATTAGCGTTTCAATGGCAGGATGAATGGGCTGAATCATAGAAAAGGAAGAGATGTAGAGATGCTATGTTCTCTACTGCCCATCTGTTTCCTCTCTCTCTCTATAGAAATAGTACTCTAGCTAGCAAAATGAATAAGACAGACATAGATCTATGTAGCTAACGCAAACAGATTGGTTTCTTTTCAACAACGTAATTCAGCATCATGAAGTCCTTTTTTTCGCTACAATCATTGATGTCATGTCCTTATGTGTAATAACAGCAAAGAACACCTACCGTTAACATTTTTCCCATATGATAACAAGTAATGTTCTTTCTTATTTTAAATAGGAGTAGAAATATATGTTTTTGTAATCCAATCAAGCTTAGCGCTGTTCAATGTTTTTCTCCTGTCCAGCCTGTCCAGAGTTCACATACTGAATTAAATGTAACACACTACTTTACACTACTTCAGACTTCACTTAAGACTTAAATATATTCTTAGTCTAACACTGTCCAATCCAAATTACTGTTCCAACTTCCATGTGTTTTTGCTCAGCTAGCCTGCTTAGTTCCAGTTAGCCATGATGGCTCCAGAGTTTAACAGATGACAGTCCAATCCAGTGTTGAATGTGTTTCCAGTCAGCCATGATGGCTCCACAGGGACCAGTAGCTCATGTTTCTGTTGCCAAACCTAATTAAAAGCCTGATATGATTATTGGAAGAGTCCTGCTTGTCCCACAGATCATATCTGGCTCTGTCTGATTGTATCTTCTCCCTAGGGCCTTGTCTGGCCAGCCAACCAACTACTTGAGCCTCAGATGCTCCCTATTACACGTGGGTTGTGTCCCAAAATGGCACCTAATCCCTATCTAGGGCCCCATGGGGCCAGGTAAAAGTAGTGCACTATATAGGGTTCCATTTGGGATGCATGCTGGGAGGATAGAGGAGGATAGTAAATGATTGGTCCCTGTTTGATCAGGTGTAAAGACAAGCACAATCACTGGGTGTGTTCCAAATCTGTCTTGCCTACTACTTATTAAAATTGCATGCTGTGTTCTAATCGTACCATACACTATTTAGAAAGTACTGTTTAGTAAAATCAAATAAATATCAACATACTGGGCATACATCCATACAGAGAATGGATCATCTAATACACAACTGCGTTGATTTGCAATTGTTCATTTTGTTCAATTTTTAGGTCGCCCTCTTTATTGCAAAAATAAGTACAAATACATACGACTTTAAGCTGCATAGTGATTTGACAGAGGTAATAGAGTACCACAGTATGTCATAATACCCATAAAACCTACCAGTCAAACGGGGAAATGGTTTCAATCGTTTTTTCCGACATTAATGTTTCACTAGGACAAGGTGACTTATCATTTTATTCTCCTGTATTTACCCCCGCCAAAATTAAATGCCAATTAGCTGCTAACGTGGCTATCATAAAGAGCTACAAATGCCATGATGTTCTAGACGAGACTGCCAAATTGAGGCAAAGGAAAGAATCTCTGGATTAACTATCTAATGTTAACTAAATGTAGTAAAGAATAAATTGACTACATTTCTTTAAATGGAAAATTCTTTGAACTGTCTTGTGCAAGTTTTAAATTGACACAATACCTGTTAGCAAAGGTGTCCGCTAGAGATGACGTTCAGGAGCCTGCAGGGATTTGTAGTTTTCGATGATGTCTACTTTGATGCTAATTAGCATTTTCGAATCTGAGAGTAAATAGACCCAAATATATTGATAAAAGTCACCTTCTCCGAGAGAGATTTACATGGTTATTAAAACATCACGCCAGGGTAAGACTACACGAAACACAGCCCTTATTTTAAGTGTTTCTAAAATCCCCTATGGGAAAAATGAATGGTGGGAAAACGATTGGAACCATTTCCTGTTTGACCGCTAGGTTTTATAGGTATTATGACACCTCCACTCTGGGGCTCTATGAACTGTCCATTGTTCAGCACAGAAATTGATAAAACAGGACCACGTTTGTTTTTAAAGTAGTTCTGAGTTTATGTCACATTATAATATAGCAAAACTGTCACGCCTTGGTCATTGTATCTTGTGTTTTTGTTATATGTTTGGGTAGGCCAGGGTGTGACATGGGTTTATATGTTGTATTTCGTATTGGGGTTTGTATTAATTGGGAGTGTGTATTAGTAGGGGTGTGTCTAGTTAGGCTTGGCTGCCTGAGGCGATTCCTAATTGGAGTCAGCTGATTCTCGTTGTCTCGGATTGGGAACCGTATTTAGGCAGCCTGAGTGCGCGTTGTATTTCATGGGTGATTGTACCTGTCTTAGTGTTAGTCACCAGATAGGCTGTATTAGTTTCACTCGTTTGTTGTTTTTGTATTTTCAGTTATTTCATGTACCGCATTAAAAGTCATGAGTAACCTACACGCTGCATTTCGGTCTGACTCTCTACAAACAACAGACGAAGTTCATTACAAAAACACAGCAATAAAAGTCAGGTAAAAGTATACAATAATGACAAAATAAATAATAGAGTTAAGAGTGTTTATTTAATATTAACAGCTGTTTTTTCAGAAGGAAGCAAAAAAACTGAAACTCATTTAAACCAATATGGAGTAAACTGGAAAATGAAATCCCTGATCTCTTTTAACAAGACAATGGAGAAAGCACCTGGAAAATACACAAAATAATCAACATGTACCCATTAACTACTTAGAAAATGTACTTTAAGGAAGAAAGGCCTAGTACTACATTACCTGTAAACAATAGTGAGTTATTACAAAATATATATTTTACAATTAAACGTACATTCATCAGATATAGTTAACTTTGTACATACAGTTCAGGGATGGCCAAAATTGCTCTTGAAGAGCTATGAAGAGCTACCATTCAAGGTCTCCATGAACATCTGATGTCTTGATGAACAGCTGAGTAGTAGAATCTGTTGTTGATATTCTGTTCTCTTGTCGATAGCTATTAAACCAAGCATGTGTAACCAATGTGAAATGGCTAGCTAGTTAGCGGTGTTGCGCGCTAATAGCGTTTCAATCGGTGACATCACTTGCTCTGAGACTTTGAAGTAGTTGTTCCCCTTGTTCTGCAAGGGCCGTGGCTTTTGTGGTGTGATGGGTAACGATGCTTCGAGGGTGGCTGTTGTTGATGTGTGCCCCTACCTGGTTCGAGGCGAGGAGTGGGACGGAAGCTATACTGTTACAGTAGCACTGGGCTTAAACAACAAAGCCTACATAACCACGAGGCTCGTCAATAACACCTGATACAAACACTGTGACAGATGACAAACTGCTGAGAAACACCTGTAAAATACAAGGCCATTAGACAAGTATCAAACTATTTAAAGAATTTAAATGTACAAATCTGACATGGGATAGGTTATGAAAATGCTTCAGCTCCCAATGTTCTTAGTAATGCTGTACACAGCTGTCCAACTCCAGTAAAATAGCACACATTCCCACATTTACAGTATACATGGCAGTATAAATAGGAAAACAGATGGGAGTACTCACAGATCTGTAACAGAACATACCTGTTGTAAGTGCTACTGATAGTGTGCGATGTACTGTGTGCATATGAATAAATGCTCTTCGTTGGCTATGGCAGATCACAGACATTCCTGTCTTGCAGGAAATCACACACAGAACGAGCAATATGGCTGGTGGCATTGTCATGCTGGAGGGTCATGTCAGGATGAGCCTGCAGGAAGAGTACTACATGAGGGAGGAGGATGTCTTCCTGTATCGCACAGCATTGAGATTGACTGCAATGGCAACAAGCTCAGTCCGATGATGCTGTGACACACTGCCCCAGACCATGACTGACCCTCCACCTCCAAATCGATCCCGCTCCAGAGTACAGGCCTTGGTGTAACGCTCATTCCTCGTTACTCATTCCCATTCTGCTCATTCCTTCGATGATAAATGCAAATCTGACCATCACCTCTGGTGAGACGAAACCGCAACTCGTCAGTGAAGAGCACTTTGTGTCCATAGGTGACGTTGTTGCTGGTGATGCCTGGTGAGGACCTGCCTTACAACAGGCCTACAAGCACTCAGTCCAGCCTCTCTCAGTCTATTGCGGACAGTCTGAGCACTGATGGAGGAATTGTGCGTTCCTGGTGTAACTCGGGCAGTTGTTGTTGCCATCCTGTTGTGTTCGGATGTACCAATCCTATGCAGGTGTGGGAAACAGTATTTAAACCCTTTACAATGAAGATCTGTGAAGTTATTTGGATTTTTACCCAATTATCTTTGAAAGACAGCATCCTGAAAAAGGGACGTTTCTTTTTTTGCTGAGTTTATTATAAATTAGCAGCATGGCAGTTTTCCCAAAGTTCCCAAAGTTTGGTGTATCTAACTGACTATAAAAGCAACTGAGGACGTTTGTTAGCTTATTTGTTTGTGCTCTGATTACAAACAAGTGTCCAGGTCAGCATTTTACACAGATGATTTCAGCCACACTGTATGAAAACCTTACACAGCAAAATGTGACCCACCACCTCGATTCGGTCTTATGTAGCAACATTTTAAATGTTGTTTTTTACATGGGATAAAAGAAAAGACTAGAAAATGGTATATCATACACTGCAGTTGTGGACCAGTGGGAAAGTAATTCTGCTTTGAACGTTGATACACTTTTGAGAAAATGTCCCTTTAATGTTTTGGTACACCTACTGGAGAGCTCTTTCTTTGTCTACACCCATACAGCATCGTTCACACCCTCTTAAGCCTTAGCCCCACCCATTTTTTTTTTTTAAGAATTCACATGTAAGGCCATGTGCTAAACAGAATGAGCTTAACAATGAACCTTGATCCCAACCTATACAAACCTATTGTCATAGCTAGCCACAATGCATGAATCTGCAGGTATCTAAAGCTAACCAACTAGGTTCGATGTTATGTTAGCTATCTAGTTAACATTAGGCTATAACTAGCAATGAAAAATGGTTTTCTGAAATACAAATAATATTACAGTTATTTTGAAAGAGAATGTTCAAAATATCCCCTGGTAGATAAACCCAGGACCTTCAAATCCCAGGGCGGTGATGCTAACCGTTACGCTATGAACCCTATTATATATTTGTCCGCTTGACACTCTCTTTAAATGGACAGTGGTGATGACAGCACGTGTTGGTTCCAAAATGTTTTGTTCATTCACTCAGTACTGACAGATTTTTATTTTATTTTGCTTGGTAAAAACAATCATACATACAGATCATACACGTAATGTTAGCCAGCGAGCCGGCCAGCTAACATTAGCTAGCTAGCTAACGGTACATGTTTAACTTGCAATGAAAACGACTTTCTGATCAAATTAGAAACATATATCTGAAAAATGTAGCTAAACTCTTGCACGTATACATGGAGGATCGCTTCTCCCTCATTGTCATGGATGCCATGGTTGCCCTTAGTTTAAAGATGTAATCCGGAGACAGGTGTTTTATACAACAGCCTTCTGTGTTCTCTTTCGACTCCTTCCACATTTGCAATCAAACTCTGCTTCCATCGGGCATTCCACTGATTTCAAAACTCGGTCAATTTCTTCTTCTGTGCTATTTTTTTCCACATCACTGTCATCAGAAGACTCTGCAATGTTTTAACCTAAATGTTTTAACCTAAATCAGGAATTTCCTCATCTGATTCATTCAGAGTCAGAGAGAGTCAGCATGGCACGATCTTCCTCCAGAAAGTAGTCCATCACAACTTTTTCCCACAGATATTTGTCGATAGCACTTATTCAATTCAGAGCAGCAATGTTGAGAGCAGTAGCAACACTTTTGCAGTTTTCCATCATATCTTTCAAAAAAAGCTGCGGTAGAAAAGATTATCTACTGAGCAGGTCAAGTTATAGACTGAAGCATGCTACATAGCAGACCAATGCAAACTCATCTCTTCGGCAAGTCCAGCCCATCCATTATCTCAGCCAATACCAACGTACTGCCACAATAATATTTTACCGTGAGCACTACTGCAGAAGTGAACTCCTTCCTCCTCTACTTTTTTGTTTGCATGAGGTTACAATACATTTAGTTTCCTTGGGAAGATATGAAGCTCTGGGGGAAGCAGAAGCAACATGTAAGCATGATTGTATTTATGGATTGTTAAAAAAAGTAAAACAATGTTGTGTATGTTAACTATGATTTTGTGCATGAGTCTGTAATTAAATGTGTATGTTAACTGCTTTTAATTCAATAATGTATGGCTACAAATATTGTATAATTTACAAATGAGTTCATATGGCCAGAATAGTGTATATACTGTATAGTCTACAGAAATTGATTCAGTTATGGCCTAAATGAAACGATGTTCATGTGTGGTACAATATTGTGGTGACTTTTAATAAAATACTTACAGCTGGCTTCACAGTTTCCCTGCAAATAGGGCCTAACAGGAAACGGTCATGCCCTGATCCATTTCAACCGCCTTGTGCTTGTCTCCACACCCTCCAGGTGTCGCTCATCATCCCCGGTGTATTTATCCCTGTGTTTTCTGTTTCTCTGTGCCAGTTCGTCCTGTTTGCCAAGTCAACCATCGTTTATCTCCTAGCTCCTATTTTCCTAGTCTCTGTTTTTCCTCGTCCTACTGGTTTTGACCATTGCCTGTCCTGACACCAAACCCGCCTGCCTGACCATTCTTCCTGCCCTGACCACGAGCCTGCCTGACGCCTTTACTGTTTGGACTCGGACCTGGTCACTGAAACCCTGCCTGTCCTGACCTCGAGACTGGCTAATGCCCTGTACTGTTTGGACTCGGACCTGGTTACTGAAACCCTGCCTGTCCTGACCTCGAGACTGGCTAATGCCCTGTACTGTTTGGACTCGGACCTGGTCACTGAAACCCTGCCTGTCCTGACCTCGAGACTGGCTAATGCCCTGTACTGTTTGGACTCGGACCTGGTCACTGAAACCCTGCCTGTCCTGACCTCGAGACTGGCTAATGCCCTGTACTGTTTGGACTCGGACCTGGTCACTGAAACCCTGCCTGTCCTGACCTCGAGACTGGCTAATGCCCTGTACTGTTTGGACTCGGACCTGGTCACTGAAACCCTGCCTGTCCTGACCTCGAGACTGGCTAATGCCCTGTACTGTTTGAACTCTGACCTAGTTTATGAACTCTCGCCTGTACCCAAACTGCCTTTTGCCTACCCCTTGTGTTATAATAAATATCGGAGCTAAACCATCTATCTGCCTCCTGTGTCTGCATATGGGTCTCGTCTTGTGCCCTTATAGAAACTTGACGTATCTCGACAACATTGAGTGCATGAGCAGGTCTGTGCACTGCGTAGTACCTTCCACAAAAAAAGCTAGCCAGCCAATCATGGGTAGTGGGAAGGTTCCTGCCTTTTTCCATGGCTAAACCAACTAGGCTTGTAATTTAATGATTTGATTCACATTTACAGATGTGATACTAGTTTGTTATTAACTTCTTGCGTCGAGCCATCCCGGATCCGGTTTTGTTAACAACACTCATCTCAGATTTTCAAAATATGCTTCTCAAACATTGCAAAACAAGCATTTGTGTAACAGTATTGATGGCTAACATACCATTTATCGTTAGCATTCAGCATGCAACATTTTCCACAAAAAACATAAAAGCATTCAAATAAAATAATTTACCTTTGAAGAACTTCAGATGTTTTCAATGAGGAGACTGTTAGATAGCAATTGTTCCGTTTTTACAAAAAATATTGTGTCGACTAATCGCTCCGTTTTGTTCATCACGTTTGGTTAAGGCACATGAAAGTTCACATGTTCCAGAAGGAATTTTTTATTTTAAAAAAGTATTTACTTTCAAATGACTCTCCTGTGAAGTAGTGACATATGCCTAGCTTCTTAAAACGGGGGAGCAGGTGTAGACGTTACAGTCCAAATTGATCTAAGTCTAATGGTCACTTTATGGACAATGTAACTCATTTTAATCCGATGTCTAGAATTTGAGCTAGGTTTGGGTAAATAATTGTCTGATGACCCTAGTTGTGATAAAATGCGTCTCGTTGAGAGGTGTAGGAGTCAGGAGCAGGAGAGCAGGGATGTCTGAGAAGCGTGTTTAATAATATAGTCCACCAATACAAAACTGCACAGACAAAAATCCCAAAACTACGCTCTCGAATACTCAGAAACTCGTGCAAACGCATGGAGGAACAAACACAGTTCCGACACTTTACATACACGTGCGTAATAGCGAAAAAACAACAAACATCAAATACAATCGAGCGCAATACACACAAGTCTATTCCTGCACGAAATAAGGCTGGTAACAGGTGCCCTATATACACACAGAAATAAACGCAATTGAAACCAGGTGTGAAAAGGAACACAGACAAAACAACTAGAAAAGGAAAAAGGGATCGGTAGCGGCTAGTAAGCCGGCGACGCCGAGCGCCGAGCGCCGAGCGCCGAGCGCCGCCGAGCGCCGAGCGCCGAGCGCCGAGCGCCGCCGAGCGCCGAGCGCCGAGCGCCGAGCGCCGAGCGCCCGAGCAGGGAGAGTTACCGTCGGTAGAAGTCATGACACTAGGGCTAACAACCCTGTCAAAAATATGATATAATGATTGTTGGTAACGGCTGGACGGATCATGACAACCGCTGGGGAGTGTGTTGTGTACCACCAAACAAGTTGATTTGCAAATTTTCATCGACATTGGTGTCATATTGACTTACATATGATGGTAGGGAGATTTTAATTTAACATTGAGCTTCAACCAATGCATACTATAGTCGCGCCAAACGGCACGATTATAATCATTCCACTCATGTTTGACAGATGGCAAGAAGTGGCAAGGAGTGGAATGAAAGCACAAACAGGTCTCGCGCCCAGGCTAACATTCTACATCACTGACCACCTAATGAGGTCAAGCTTTCTTTGTGGAAAGATTTCTCAAGTAGCAGCATGATTAAGTAATTAACAGCTCAGATAGGGCTTCACTAGACAGTGTATAATTTACCATCTAAATATGTTTTTAGAGCGGTAGAATTTAGAGTTATGTGCTCATCGAAAATGTATGAATATCTGAGGTGTAACGTAGAATGCAAATCATCCCTAATGTAAACAGTTTAAGGAAGGATGTTTGTGTAGAGAAGCTGTCTAGTTGGTTCTTCATTTGCATGTGTAAGCCTTTAGAAGTGGAAATACTGTACTATCTTAATAAATAAATCAAATAAACTGGCTGGTGATTTTTAAAATTAAATAGCATAAATCACAGATGAGACTACACAAACACATGCACACGTTTTCTTGTTCTAGTTTGTTGATGAAGAAAACTCCATATGCAATGGTCCACTGGATGTCATAAGGTGAATGCACCAATTTGTAAGTCGCTCTGGATAAGAGCATCTGCTAAATGACTTAAATGTAAATGTAAATGTATGGGCTGCTACTGTACACATCACTTCCTGTTGAACGTGGAATGAGATAGAGCTCGGTTTGTTGGTTTGGAAAGTTTTGAAATTCTATTGAAAGGTTTCTTAGTAGCTAGCTACCTTTTGAGTTTGGATCCCGCGATGTGGTCGGCATCAGTTTATGGGACTGGTACTATCTGTTGTGCTTGTGGCTGTCTAGATCCCTGCTGTTTGTTGTTGTTTTCAATGTTCCCTGCGACCTGCCCTGTCTGGAACTGCGAGGAGTAACAGCGATGTTACCTACATTGCTACCATGACAAGGACCAAAGCCGGCAGGAGTACCGTTGAGGAAAGTGGCGTCTCTCTATCACAGGTGAAGGATCTTTTAAACAAACAAAAATAGTTTTACGTGCAGTTATTAGAAACAAAAAAATTGCTTCAAGTGTTTTGTCCAAATACTGGTGGAGTTAAAACTAATTTATAAAATGGATGACCTGACCTTAGAGGTCCAGGACCCGAAGAACAGTTTGCAGTTCTCCCAGGGTCAGCTCCATGAGTTGAAACAGGAGAACGGCAAGATGACAGCAATATGTAAGTCATTGAGAGAGGACATCAGTTCTGTATGTGAATCCATGATAAAAATGATTGAGAAATCAGATTATCTCCAGGGACAATCAAGGCTGAACAACATGGTTGTGGACGGAATTGCAGAATCTCCACAAGACCTGGACGGAGTCTGAGGACAAAGTGAGGGAAATTATCTTGGAGAAACGGAAGATGGACCACAGGAAGATAGAGGTGGAAAGTGCATACAGGCCTAGGCCGATAGTGGCCAAGTTCCTAAGGTTCAATGACAAGGTAGCTGTTCTGGAAAGAGTGAAGAACTTGAGAGAAACGTATATCTTCCTCAATGAGGACTATTCAGAAGCCGTGCGCCAGAATAGGAAAGAACTTATCCCACCCATGAAAGCTACCAGAGTGTGTGGGGACATTGATTACATCTGCTTTGATAGGCGTATTGTCCACCCTCCCTCCCAAAAGCCTGGAAGGGATGAGAGAGCCAAGCCTATGGGTTCGTAGCTTCAACGTCA